>NC_022028.1:30371778-30393809 GCF_000317375.1 Microtus ochrogaster | reverse complement strand
CCACCCACCTATGTTCTAAGCTATGAGCCCAAGCAGTTTGTTTATTACTTAACCAATGAAATCAACAGATTGATATATGACACTCCCACATCAAACAAGGCCCATTCTTACCAAGTGATCCCTTGGACTTGAGACATATTCGTCAGCCCCCAGTGAAATGCTACCCCAGTTGATAGCACTCGTCTCTCACAGCCCACACTGGGTTACAGGCATGGAGGTGGATGTCATCCAAATCTCACAGTGATGAGGCCTGTGTTCTAAAATAATGGATAGGTTTGTATTTTGTCCTATAGGATCTTCATGTTTCTATCATGAAAACATACTTCATGGATTCTAAATTCGAAATCTATTATTGCTCGTCCTAGTCGTAAGTAAAATAGAAAACCCTTAGGAATTCGAATCTTTCTCCCACTCAAAAATAAGCTAAAATGAAAGTGGCAAGGAACTTGGAAACAGCATGAAGCCAAGGAAGGAGAGTCGAAGTTTAGAGGTCTGCAGATGTAACCAATCTCCTGCATACTGAGGACTCAAGCCAAAGTTTACCTAAGAGCGGTTGGGTCTGGTAGATCCCACTGGCAAAGGAAGAGTGGCCACTGAATGTTCCCAGATTTCCTATTCTCATGACAATGCCACTCACTACCCACTTCACTATGACTAAGGTTAAAGTCAAAAGTAAATGCCTCCTTTGACCATACCAACAAAGCTCATAAAATATTCAGTGTCTAGCAAAGCCAAGGTCTATCTGGGTGGTGGTGACACACACGTTTAATCCCAGCACTTGGAGGCAAAGGCAGGTAGATCACTGTGAGTTCAAGAGTAGCCTAGTCTACAGAACTAGTTCCAAGACAGTCACAGCTGTTACACAGAGAAACCATGTCTAGAAAAGTCAAAAGAAGAAAGAAAGAAAGAAAGGAAGAAAGAAAGAAAGAAAGAAAGAAAGAAAGAAAGAAAGAAAGAAAGAAAGAGAAAACCAAGGTCCATTATGAAAATAAATTTCCTGGAATTGCAATGTTAAATCTGATTATCAGTTTTCTCATTCATACATAGGATTAAAATGATTTTAAATCCCTTTAAACCCCCAATTTGGAGATGTCGTCATCTTAGTGCATGAAACATACTGAAAAGTCTTGCCCATTCATTTAAATAGCATACTACAGTTGAATCCCACATGGTGGCTAACATGATTCGTTACTTTATTAGCTCAGCTCAACCTCAAACTATCATTGGCTTTTTGCACCATACCATATATGACAAATATAAAGACGTCTCAGCCTCTGAATATAAGTCCCAAATGGCCATCTCAAAATGACTAGATGGCAGATAGCACGGTTAGAGTTGGTGCGTTCAAAGCTGGTCTATTTCCAAGAGACCTTTCTTGCTAATTCCCCAAGTCTATTTCACTCTATAGCCAGTATCTCTCCTAGTGCCACGGTTTTACACATCAGTAATAAGACCCAGTCTAGATTCCACCACCACCCTGCCCAACGGACTTTTTTCTTTTTTATCTTTCTCTTAAATCCAAAATCAAATCCTATATTTTGGAGAAAATCTTTCCTGATCAAGCAGCCGAACTTCATTAAATTCATTGCCAAAGTTGCTTAGTCATTTGCTACAGAGTAATGTTTGTGAATTCCCCAGAAACATTCTAAAACCCTAACCCACTATAGGTCCTGCATGAAAGTGATTAATGTCCTCGTAAAAGAGATATGGAAGGACTCTCTTGACTTCTCTTTCCACATGAGACAAGAAGCCCATAATGTGCAACCCCAAAGACGGCCTTCATCAGCCCCAGCCATGCTGACACTGTGATCTTGAACTTCCAGTTCTGGTCCTGTGAGTATTACATATCCATTGTGTAGAAATTCCTTGATGGCTAACGTTCACAAGTCATAGATACATAGTTTTGTGCAAATGATAAAGCATGGAAGAGGATGGGGGATGGGCCTGGGCAGAAGGTACAGCTTAAAACAAGATGAATGTGGAGGATGCCAAGCAGGAAGGAAATGCTTAAGGAAAAAAAAAGTTTATCAAATCATGAAAAACAAGAGGGAGAATTGAAAGGCTCAGTGGAACACGACCTGGAACTCCTTAGCCCCCTGCACTTACATATGCCTAAGTATGAATCCCAGTGTAAGGCTTCTGTTTGTTCCATCTGTCTTCCTCAAGACAGTGTGAATTATTTGAAGCAGAAATTGCTTCTTTTATCAATCTACACCTTAGAGCATTCACCAAAGTTCCTGCCCAAGAGTAAGAAGTCAATAAACTTTTGCTGAATATTGAATTCATCTTCATTCAGCTAAATAATTTATCTCATCTAAATTCAGAAAATAGCTTATACTAATCCAGTCAAATGATGTGTGTGTAGCTATACTTAATTCTTAAAATATAAACAGTTGGCAAATTTCCTCTGAAGTAAACAATTAAATGCCTTATTAAAACTTCCAGTGGCAAACCCCCATTGCCTCTTTTTGGCACTTCTGTCTGGGTCGTGGAGAACTCACCAAATATGGATTTGAAACTGGGTAGCATTTTCCCATAAGGGAGGAACAACCAGTGCTAGCAAAGATGGCACACATTCCTGGATAAAAGTTTTCAGCTAGCACACACCGTGCTAGTTTGGCTCTAGAGTTATTAACAGGGAGAAAGGGTAGAATTCGAGTCACCCACATGCCCATAGATGAATGAGATCTCTCCACCATCTCCCTGAGTAACCGTGGTGTAGAGGTGGAACTTCCCTGCCTGTTTTAAGTTATAGGCAGGAATGTGGAGAATGTCGGTTTCTTCCAACACCAATCATAGTAAAGAAGCTTCTTTTTCTCTTATCCTCACTTCTCTCCCTTTGACTATTAGAGACCTGAGCTAGAGAAGCCAGCTGTTATCCAGAATGGCTAGAGAAAAGACACCTGACCACTGGAGGTCCTAAAAGGACACCAATTCCCCTGTTGTTGAGACTCCTGGCAGCAAAGGATCTAAGGAAATTTCTTCTAATCCATGATATCTATTATAATTACATTATGTGCAGCGTGCCAAGACCACTCATGTAGAATCACTCAAAACCTAACTGTTTTTTTTTTCAAAGTTTTTCTAAGAGCTTAGAAGGGGCCAGAGTAGCTTAGAATCCGTTCCACGTGCTCTGTGACCAGGAGCTCTAAGAGAAGGGAAGACCAGCTTGATATTAATAGTGCTATCATGGCATTTAACAGCTGTTGTTCTTAATGGTGACCCTTGTCAATCGCCAGGAGAATAAAATGCCTTTAAAGATCTGTTATACTCATCCACCCTGCTCTTTCTCCCTCCCATCACTAATCCATTCTGTACATCTTGTTCCATCCTATCAAGTGGACATGACTTTGTTGAATCAGTAAGGAGACATGGGTAGGGGGATCAAAAGCTAAAAAGGGAACTATATCTACTTGGAAGAACTATGTATTCTAATTTTATTGATATGCTATTGATATGCTAAAACATGCTGACCAAAAACAACATTAAGAGATAAAGGGATCATTTGCCTTACAATTTTAGATCACAGTCCTTTGAGGGAGCTTAAAGCAGGAACTTGAAGGCAAGACAACTTGTTTTTCCACACACAGCTTCACTTCCCAGTCAAAGAATCAGATCAAGAACCATGAAGAATGCTGCTTTCCAGCTGACACCTTTCTTAGACAGTTGAGGATCATGTGTGTAGGCAGTGCTGCCACCCACAAGGGGTCGAGTCTACCGAGACAGTCAAGACAATCCCCCACAGGCATGGCTACAGGCCAACCCGATCTAGGCAATCTCTCAACTGGGGCTCTTTTCTCAGATGACCCTAGGTTGTGGCAAACAGACATTTAAAATTAACCAGCACAGGGACGGGTAGGTGGGAGGGGATGGAGGAAGGGAACATGAGGGATCAGGATGGTTGCTTTGGTGACTGGAAGAAGGGGGAGAGTAATTAAAGAGATATATCTTGATAAAGGGGACCAGTATGGAGTTAGGGAGAAATCTGGTGCCAGGGAGACTCCACAAGGATGACCCCAGCTAGGACTCCTAGCAATCGTGGAGAGGGTGCCTGTAATCTAATCTAATTAGTGATTACCCTAATTGTCATCATAGAACCTTCAGCCAGTAACTGACGGAAGCAGATGCAGGGTTCCACAGCCAAGCACTGGGCCGAGCTCCAGGAGTCCAGTTGAAGAGAGGGATTATATGAGAAATGGGGGGGGGGTGTCAAGATCATCACAGGGAAACCCAGAGACAGCTAACCTGAGCCTGTGAGAACTCAAGGACTCTGGATGACAGCTAGAGAGTCGGCAAGGGACCGAACTAGGCCCTACACATGTGGGTGACAGTTGTGTAGCTTGGTCTTTTGTGAGGCCCCTAGCAGTAGGACCAGGACCTGTCCCTGATGCATGAGCTGGCTCTTTGAAACCTAATCACTATGGTGGGATGCCTTCCTTACCCTTGATGCAAAGGGGAAGAACTTAGTCCTGCCTCAACTTGATATGCCATGCTGTGTTGACTACCATGGGAGGCCTTACCCCTTCTGAATGGAGACGGAGGAGGAGTGAAATGGGGAGAGTGGGGGTAGGAGGTAGGTGGGGGGAGGGAATGGGAGGTCAGGAGGGAGGGGAATCTGTGATTGGTGTATAAAATAAATATTACTTAATTAATTAAAAACGCAGAAAAAATTAACTACCACAGAGAACTTATCCCCCCAAAAAAAATAATAGAATGTATTTATTGGCTAAATGAATAAACCCTCTTAGGGTTGACTGTAGGTGCCAGCATTAAAAGCCACTGATTTAACTGTTCCCTAGAAACTCTGATTACAAAGCTGTTTTGCTTAAGTTATTTCAGCAAAGCCATGGTTTGCTTGTTTTTTTAATTAATGATTATCAATGACCCAAATGTAGAGCTTATTCTCTTTTGTAATATCCACTTAGTCTTCTTGAAGCTGGAAAGCAATTTCATCAAAGACCATAAAACATTGCCATTATTTGACTGGGTACCTATACTGTTAGGAAATCAAAATTTAGAGCAAATGACTTATAAATATGCTGGAAATGCACATGGCAATATAACCTATTAAAATTGTCCATTACTAAGGAGTGATTAAGTCGATTAAAACACATTCTCAAAGAAAGACAAATTTTTACTCTACAACAGAATATGTGTTGCCTGAGCTGTCTAAGCTGCATACACAGCAGGCAGCAAAAACAAAAGGTGTCTCTGCCATATAAGAGTTTATACAATTAAAAACATATTCTCTTGACATTTTTCAGTTTTATTTAATAAGAACATAGAAGAATTCTAAGGGATGAAATTATATAACCTACTTCATGTGGCTACAGAAAAAATACTGAAAGTCAAAATCTAGTAGAAATCATCTGGGTGTTGAAATTGAGTCTCTCTCTCTCTCTCTCTCTCTCTCTCTCTCTCTCTCTTTCTCTCTCTCCTTTTTTTTGCTTGTGTTTCTCCATATCACTATAATTTTTAATTGTGTTTAATAAACAATTAAAAAAAAAAACAAATGTGTATGGGTATATGCTACAACGTCTGGAGGTCAGAGGACCACTTGCAGGGTTGGGTTCTGTCTTCACTGTGTGGATCCCTGGGATGAACGCAGGTTGTCATGCTCCATGGGAAGCACACTCACCTGCTGAACCACCTCACAGGCCCCAATAAACAATGTGTACACTCAGAAAAACAAGCAACAGAGTAAACAGGACAGACAAGTCCTGTTGTGGACAAGTGCTGCCCACACCGGAGCTGCAACACTTGACTGTTCTGACTATGCACAGTCCGTGCTCCTGTCAAAGTTGGGGCTTTGCAGTGTCTGGAGCCCCTTTCAGCCTTGCTTATCCAACAGCCAAGAACAGCAAGCAAATCCGGCTGCTGCTCAGTGTCAAGTATGCGTGGGATGATAAGTTAATGAGCTGATGGGAAGTGTAAACTGTGTGTTGAGATATTACATATTTTAATATCCAGGAAATTTTGTATATAATGTTACTTGTATACAAAATAGTTTGAGCATTTGTAAATACAATGTGTGTGTGTGTGCATGTATGCATGCACACACACGGGATAATTGTATAATATATTGAACATTTTCTACAACATTTTTACTGGCAATACTAGCAATGTTTCAACTAAATATTTTATTATTTATTTTTTAAGCAAATATATACTTAAATTCTAGGGAGAAAAATATCATGCCATGTATCCTGATGTTTGTTTGAAAATCAAGTGTGTGTGTGTGTGTGTGTGTGTGTTTATAGATAAGTATTTCATGAAGTAATCTCAATAGAAATTCTTACTTTTAAAAACCGGAAATGGATTATGAAATGAATGGTCACATCTAATTATTCTGTTGTTGTTCGCCTACATGTGTATGTATACAAAAACTAACTCAAAGCCGGGTAGTAGTGGTAGTCCAAGAGCTCAGGAGACAGAGGCAGGCAGATCTCTGTGAGTTCAAGGCCAGCCTGGGATACAAGAGCTAGATCCAGGACAAGCTCCAAAGCTACAGAGAAACTCTGTCTTGATGAAGAAGAAAAAAAAAAACAGTGGTCAGAATAAGCAGTAGCAACAGTGTATATATGAAACATAACATCACCTTTGTTACTAGGTTTGGGAGAGACAGGATACAGAGTAGAAAGAAAGTTGGATATGGTCTTTTCTTTAGGATGGATTAATCAATATGTTGAAGAGAAAAATAAATCTCGGGTGTTTTATTAATATGCAAACAAGACAATATTCAACATTGTCTAACAGGAGAATTGACTTTCAGGTCAGGGTCTATGTCTACAGGAAAGGGAAAGTTGGTGTGTCATTGCTTACTACAGTCTGGATCACAGCCCACACAAATGTCCAATATGCTGTTACAACTTACTGCTGCCCTCTCAACGAGGGGCCTCACAGAGAGAGGTTGTTCTGGACAGACAGGAAGGAAATAGAAACCACTGTTCCAAGTTTGTTCTAAATCGAACACTAAAAGGAAAGCAACCTTGTTCAGCCTCAAGGCCCTACAAGTTTGCAGACATGTGAACAAGGCAGGCTGAGGGAAGCATTGTGGGGTCAGAGGGTCTGAATCGAGGAGACAGCTGGCGGGAAGGAGACTGCCCTCCCAGATTTACAGGCTCCATTCCCTGAATAGCTTGACCCGTGCCATGCAAGGAGTACCGGACAGAGGGAAAGACTCAGCACTAGGGTTGTTTCCACAGCAAGTGGTGATCATTTATTGTAGTAACAAATAGGCATTTTTTTCCTGTGGAACAATACAAATTGCTTTGTTGTGTTTCTTAACACAACATCAGTACCTACTAAAATACACTTATTGTGAAGAACAGACACAGAGTTAAAAATGATTGTTGCCTCAAATCTCATATATACTAATCTTTAATGTTCTGGTGTGTGTCTATGCAGTGAGCTCTTTTCACAATACATTACTCTTTTTTTGAGATAATTATGAAGGCATTTTTCAGACTTGCTTCTTTTTTTATTGATATTTATTGAGCTCTACATTTTTTCTTTGCTCCCCTCCCTGCCTCTCCTCTCCCCCTTCAGTCCTCCCGCAAGGTCCCCATGCTCCCAATTTACTCAGGAGATCTTGTCTTTTTATACTTTTTACTTCCCATGTAGATTAGATCTATGTAAGTCTCTCTTAGTGTCCTCATTGTTGTCTAAGTTCTCTGGGATTGTGATTTGTAGGCTGGCTTTCTTTGTTTTATGCTTAAAAACCACCTATGAGTGAGTACATGCGATAATTATCTTTCTGTGTCTGGGTTACCTCACTGGTTTCTTAAATTTATGATAATGTAATGATTTGGCAATCTTATTTTAAAAAATTTAAAACATGATTTTTGTTTTACCTACTTTTTGAGACCAGATCTCAGGGGGAGGCTTACTGGCCATGCAGAAGAGGGTTGGCTAACAGTTCCTCAAATCTGTGAGTGTTACTTTATACAACATCAGAGACTTCGTAAGTATAATGTAATTAAGAATGTTGAGATGGGCAGATTGTCCTGGATTGTCTAGGTGGGACCTAAGTGTAATCGCAAATATCCTGTACATGGGCAAGGGGTGTTGATTGTAGCAGTATGACATGAAGACCAGGCTACAGTAGTAGGACGTGCCTGTTTTGAAGATGAGGGAGTATCCAAAATAAAGAATATTTCAAGAGCCAGGAAATAGGTTCTTCCCTAGAAAACTGAAAGGAACGTGACCTGTTTTGACACTCTGATTTTGGCTAGTGACCTTCGGAACTGTGAAAGATTAAGCATATGTTGCATTATGTCATGAAGTTTGTTTCATCAACTACAGAAAAGCAAGATCTATGTCTATTCATGCCTATTTATCAATAATAACAACAGTTCATTCCATAATTGTTTAGTACCTTTTACAACAAAGTGGCCATAGTTGGCCAATCAAATGCCACTGTCAATGCATTGGCTTGGAAGTGGGCATCAACGCAAGGCAGTATCAGCAGAACCCATAAATCTCAACACTTAGAAGATCTCCTTTTCGCTCAGAAGCAGTAATGAGTTGAAACATTACAGCATAGCCCATCTTTGTACTGGATTGCACATCCTTAGATCACCTCTTGCCTGCCTTGCATCCTCAGGTAAATACGGAGAAGACAAAATGAGATTGTGGACCATAGAAAGCACAGTGTAAAACTCTACCCATTCATTTGTCAGTAGGAGGGCAGGACAGCCAAATCAGGGACAAGATTAACCACTGGGACTCCATTCCTATTGGGGGGATCTAGCTTGCTTTGAGCTAGACTTTGAAAAAATTCTTCAAGATATTTAACACATGGTGCTTGGCCACATCCCAGGCATTATTGGTCTCTTGCTGGATTGCTGATTGGTAGATAATACATTAGTTTTAGGAATCTATTTACTGATTGCCTTGCCTGCTCTGTCAAAATACTCAGACATTAATGCTTAATGTATACTTTAGAAATGGTGCTGTCGTTTTGGACTATATATGCGATTAAAAAAGGTTTGGTGAACAAAATGTGTAGACTGTTTACCATTTAAATTCTAAATCCGAGACACTATTTTTAAAGAGAGTAATTTTTTAAAAAGCAACCAGAAAGATGTTTGCTGATATGGTACCTGTCACATTTATAGTAGTTAATGTCTTCTGTTTCACCAAATGTTTAAATGGGGATTGCCCTTCTTTTAAAGTCCCTCACTAAGTTCTAAGTAGAAATACGTGCCTGCTTTGTTGACTCTTTCACCGAACCTTAATGAATCATATAAAGATTTTTTAGAAACTATTGAGATATACTTTTGTAAGCAGCTCCCACACACAAAAAAAACAAAAAACAAAAACAAAAACTGGCAACATCTCTAAAGACCGAGACACTGCAGAAAACGCTGATTGCTGCCTGTGAACAGAATTAATGAATTCAGTCCACAGGTGCCACAGGTGAGAAAGAACTTGCAGTGAATATTCAATACCGTCCTAAACCTGCACAGAAAAAAAATGTGTTTGCAGCCCATCGAGCTGTTAACTTTGTGTAATTTGCACTGCAAGAGCTCCCTTCCTCTTGCTCCTTCATCTTCAAGGAGGAAAGTGTTTGACTTCAGAATGCCAGAGTGGAGGGTTAGATCCTCTGTGTACAAAAAGTTCTGGTCCGGAAGACTGGAAACCCAAGAGGGTCTGTGGATTTGCCAGAAGTTTCCTTTCTGATTGCTGAACATCTTACCTTTCTTCCTGTAGAGCATCATGTCTTACCCTAATTTTGACTGTCCCAAATAAACTGCCTGGAGTTGTAGGACTCAAGAGCCTGCAGAAGAGGTCTGCCCGAAACTGTCCACAGCATCCAGCAGGAAACCACAAATAAGCCACTTATTTCCCTAAACCTGTGCTGGAACTTTACAAAATGGGGGCTCAGATGCCTCTCCTCAGCCCTATCTATTCCCTTTCAACCTCACCAATGGCTGTTTTGGCCTCAGCAAAACCAAAGCGAAAGGGAAAGGGAATAACTAGAAGGAAAGTTCCCAAAGACTCGCTGCCACTGGAGCATGAAGGTGCTCTCTGGGGCTAAGGGAGTTTCTAAACTCTTTTCCTGTCTCATCTATGCTTCAGTGAGGGGGAAATCTTCAAGACCTACTTGCTGGCACACCCTGAAGATGAGTCTTCAGTCATGGAGCCTCCTATATCTGGTAGCTTCTGTTCCAGAACCTCCCAGGTTTGCTTAGACATGTATACCACACTTGGCCAATATGCTAACTTCTGGGGGAAACACAGTCCCCAACAAGTCCAGCTGTGAAGAAGTAGGGACTTCTGGTAAAGCTTCCCACAACATCCTCCAAATGGATCACCCTGTAACTTCCTTCTTGCACCTAATGGGGAGTTTCAGACATGCAGACAAATAATTCATAAATATAAATGAGTCTAAAGTGACACGAGTACTTATTATGTCTGGATACCACATTAAAATGTCCAGCTCAGCATTTAGACCCAGCTCATCATTTGTTGAAAGGGAGGGAGAGACATAGCTAGAGAAGGTTATAGTAAGATGCCCAAGCTCCTATAAATAGATTCTCACCTTTGCTCCAGTGAACAACCCTAGTGAAACTCATTGGGACAGACACACACACACACACACACACACACACACACACACACACACACAGAGAGAGAGAGAGAGACAGAGACAGAGACAGAAAGACAGACACAGAGAGGGGTAGTATGATGTTTTTTTTACTCTTTGGACTCTTTGCGGGGGACTACTACCCATCTCCCAAATGAATCACACGTGGAGGCTTATTCTTAGTTATAAACGTCCAGCCTTAGCTTGGCTTGTTTCTTGACAGCTTTACTTAACTTATATTACACTGTCTACCCTTTGTCTCTGGGCTTTTTCTGTTCTCCTCTGTAAATCTTACTCTTACTCTGTGGTTTGCTGTGTAGCTGAATGACTGGCCCCATGCCCTCCTCCTTCTCGGACTACTACTCTGAACCCCTTCTCCCAGATTTCTCTTATATATTCTCTCTACCTACCAGCCCTGCCTATCCTCTCTCCTGCCTCGCTGTTGGCCATCCAGGTTTTTATTAGACCATCAGGTGTTCTAGACAGGCAAGGGATCATAGCTTCACAGGGTGAAACAAATGCAACATAAACAAAAGCAACACACCTTAAAATAATATTCCCAACAGAGAGAGACAGAGAGGTGAAGTTAGAAGAGGGGCTAGTTGGGAAGAAAAGGATTTAGGAGAGAAGGAGAGGACAAGAAGAGGTTTGGAGGGAAGTATGAATATGACTGAAATATCGTGTGAATGTATGACATGTATGAAAATGATGAAACCATTATTATATATATATAATTAATTATGCTAATAAGATCCATTTTAAAGGTAAAAAAGGCCCCATCTTGACATTCTTGTTGCATAAGTAGATCAATTATACTCTTGTAACTAAACTGTAGTAAGAGAATATCTATACCAGCAAAGAAAAATGCTGTGTGCACTTTAAAATAATTATTAAAGTATTCATTTTCATATGTACTGCAAATCTTTCTTAGGTATTAGATGAGATCCTCATTGTCCTTATTAGGAAATGAATTATTGACTTGCCATTTTTACCTAAAAACAATAAATATAGAACACTACTTCTTTAAAAAGTCATTTGTGCTATTCCAATTCTTAATAATCTTTCAGGAAAAGTCTTTATAATCACATATTATGTATATTATGGGGTAATATGCATAAAGTAAATATGGGATAATATGCATAAAGTATCAGCCATGGAAAATATAGATCTATGAGGATAGCAGAATATCATTAGGAGTCATTGTATTGTCATGTTCCTTTAGCAAAGAAGTAGTATTGGTTTTCCCCTAGACCCTTGACTTTTCTAGTCTCAGGTTCTTGGACACACAAACAGCATTGGACATAGGTTCCATCTCATGGAGTGAGTTTTAACTCAAATCTGATCTTGGTTGGTTACTCCCACACAAGCTGTGTACCGCTATTGCACACTCTTGTAGATTGAAGGGTTTGTAGCTGAGTTGGCGTTTACTTTTCTCCTTTGGTAGCATGCAGAATACCTCCCACTATTAGTGAATACTAGTCTGTAGGGATGAAAGGTTGTAGGAAAGCATCAGCTCGACTTCCCCATTTTCTTGGGTTTTCAACCCACCAGTAGCTGAGAGCGTGAAGGAGAAACTTAGGCACTAAGGGATGACTACACACACTAATTGGATTTCCCTTGTTATTTGTGCTATATAGACATTCTACTTCCTATGTTACTCTTTATTACCTAGTTATACTGTGAACTAAGAGAACACATGAGAATCTCTGCCAAAAAACATATTCCACCCATGTATTGTTACATTAAATGTTTTTCTGTATACATGAAGATATTCTGTTCTTAGGCACACATATCTCCATACTGTTAAAATCCTCATTCTGAATCACATTCTTCCTAATATTAAAGGGTTCATAGAATTATTAAGATTCCCACTTGATAGGACCTATTATAACTCTGTTTCCTTGCAATTCAATTTTAGTTTATAATATCTGTTATTACACTTTAAATATACTTTTAATTCCATGGACTGAGTTATCAGCTATAAATGATACAATTCACCTTTTAACCCAAGAGATCAAAGAGGTACCACTCAGTTCTGTAACACTGTTACTCATCTAAACAGACTCCATCCTCTATCCTCTAGCTTTCCTTTCAAGGTATTTCCAGCCTCCTTTCACGGGTTTTGTTGCTTAGAAATGAGGACACCTTTGCCATCCTGTGAGAACAGCAGATAGAGCCCAGGACTGAGAACAGAAAGGGATGTAGCCAGTTTGGAACCTTGGGACTTTAGCTTTGAAGCAACCAGATGGGACTGGCCTGAAAGCCCCCCAAAACTTGTAGGGACAACATTGTACACAGGCAAAAAGAGGGTGCCTAGCGTGAGAACAACCGAGCAGAGCAAAATGGACTTGGCAGTGAACATATTCAACGTGCCCCGAAGATGCGAAAGAATCAGGGCAGAGCCTTTCAGGGGGCTGAAGTCTTCCTTGATTCTGTGAAGGGACTGAATCACTAAACTTTGACTTCAGTAGGAATGTGGTCACGGTGACCCCCAGGATGGATAGGTTTTGGAACATTTAGACAACATCTAAAATTAAATGTGACTTGATGGCAAAACACATTTTCCATAGGTAAACAGTGAGATTTCTTTGAACAGTGAGATTTCTTTAGGTGAGAGGAAGCCTTGTGCACATCTGGAGTACATGCAGATGTGCATGTCTGCCTTTAGTAACTGGTCAGAATTGCACAAAGAAGAAACTGTTTATCCAAACACTAATTCATTGGACTTGAATTTAACTTCATCTTATAGCCTTTGTCTTTCTGCCCTGTTCTATGATGTGCACATGCCAATATGGCAATACACACACTACACACATGCACACAAACTCACTCACCCACCAGGATAGCAGTCCGGCATTTTCCCCACAATATGTGTCTTAGCATCTCTCTCTCTCTCTCTCTCTCTCTCTCTCTCTCTCTCTCTCTCTCTCTTTCTCTCTCTGCATGAAAGCACACTGTATAAGTGAACACATGCCACAGTGAGTGTGTGGAGGTCAGAAGCTACTTTAGGTATGGGCTCTAACCTTCCACCTTCTTTGCGGAAGGTTCTCTCACAAGCCATTGTATACGAGGCTACTAGGCCATGAATCTCCCAGGATTATTCTGGCTTTGACTCCCACTTAGCTGTGGAAATCTTGGGATCACAGCATCTGGATTTCTGTGGGTTCTGGGAATCCAAATTTTGGGCTTTACAGCCACTGAGCCACCTCCCGGAGCCCAGTGTTTTGGAATTTCTTGTTCCCCTTTTCGCTGTCCCAGTGACCTTCCAATAAAATCCAGAAAAGCAGTCAACTCGTCACAAACACTTTCCTGTCACCCCACTTCTTCTTCCTCCTTCCAGCTACTGCAAAGTTCCATCTCTGTCTCTCGGGAACTTATCTGTTTCTTCCCATGCTACAGTGGCTCATGTTATTGTACAGGGAGAACAGGAGGAGAAAGCAAGGCTATTGGCTCTAGAGGCAGACATATCTGGGGATGGAGCCCAGGTCCATCCTTCACTTAGTGGGTGGCCTTGGGAAAGTACCAACTCCTGGGAGCCTCCATTTTTTTGTTTTGTCCTCTCTCTCTCTCAGAATTGGTTTCAGAATTCCCAAGAATATGCACAAAACAGTGCTGGGTAGATAGTAAAAAGAAAGCAGCCAGTATCATTATTTGGATTATTGCTAGCAATGTTATTTTAGTTATTTGTTATTTCCTCTAATTATTTATCCACTTGTTTGGCAGATATGTCTTGATTTCAAGTTATAGAGCAGGCAGCAAGGACCACACTGAAAGAAGCACAGGGAGCTTCGGGTATACAGAGGGCAAGGGGATAAGCAAACAAGCAGAGACAGAGAACGGCAGATGAAGATGATGCTGTAGAGAAACTGAAAACAAGATGCACAGGGCAGAGTGACAGGAGGGACAAAGATGAGGAACAGCCACTCCTGACAGGAGCATTTGCACTGGGAGCAGGCTAAGAAGGGAATGCCTGTGTGGGGCTCTGAAGCCAATGGGGTGCTCCACCCGGACAGAACCCAACTCATCGGATGAACAACAGAGTGGGGTTTTATTCCCACTGGACCTGGGGATCTCTGCGAAAGCATGGCTCCTTGGTGTGCTAAGCCTTGCGTCTGCCATGATGTCTGCCTCCCACAGAGAGGTGGCCCAGCAGCTGGTACTCAGGGATTCCGTGTAAAGCAGAGGTGGAAGGCAAAGGGAGAAAGGAAAGGAAAGGAAAGGAAAGGAAAGGAAAGGAAAGGAAAGGAAAGGAAAGGAAAGGAAAGGAGAAGAGGAAATATCAGAGGAGACATCCAGACAGATGGATTTCATGGTTTTCAGGGACAGGAGTTCACAAAGAGATTGGCAATGGAGGAGGGGACCCCCCCCCCTTGTGAGCATTAGCTGCCATAGTGATCTCTTTCCTGGGGTGGACCCAGATGGTGGTGGGGCCTGGGAAACCAGGAGGTCTTGCTCATCAGTATCTCTGGCACTTGTCACTGGCAGTTCGGTGTCTCGGGTCGCAGATAACAACTGTCAGATGGTCTTAGTGTGAAGCAATATGCTCTCCTCTAAACAAGGAGGCAAGCCAAGCCCCAGAGAGGCCAAAGTCTGGACAAAACACACGGGCCTGGAAAGACTTAAGAGTTCATGTGTAATTGAATGAACAGAGCACGTCGGGTAAATGTAAGGAGTTAAAGTGAAGCACACAATGTCCCTGGTGCCCCTGATCACACAAGCAAGAGAGGCATCACACATCTTTGGAAAGGAAAAAACAAAATACAAAAAAAAAAAAAAAAAACAAGGATAGAAAAAAAGTGACTGTTACCATATGAGAAGTTAAAAAAAAATAATGCTTAAAAGGTTGGTTCAGGGAACCCTGATTGCTCTTCAAGCTGATGAGGGAGAGGGACTTGATCGGGGGAGGGGGAAGGAAATGGGAGGCGGTGGCGGGGAGGAGGCAGAAATCCTTAATAAATAAATAAATTTAAAAAAAGTAAAATAAAGGTTTTCTGGCAAAAAAAAGAAAAGGTTGGTTCAGCCCAAGAAAGGATAGAAAGAGGGCTGGGAAGCAATAGGAGCAGGTAACACTCAGGACAAAGACTAAGAACTGCTCAGCACAGCATTTTTCCAGGCCTCCAACTCCTTGTGGTCCAGGAAGCATTATGTCTGTCTAGGCAGGACAATGGAATCTGGTTTGGCAAGGTCCCTCTCGACACTCTCATACTCTCTCTACTCTTAGAAAGAAAGAAAGAAAGAAAGAAAGAAAGAAAGAAAGAAAGAAAGAAAGAAAGAAAGAAAGAAGGAAAAGAGGGTAGTTGATGGAACTTAGATCATAACAAAGAAGAAAAACAGCCTATCCTTAAATATTTTTCTTTTAAATTTTTAATCCACAAAACTGAAACCCAGGCAGCCACAGTAACTTGGGGTTAAACAACATCCACTCTTGGAACAACTTCAAACAATTGCTTGCACTTCTGAACAAAACAGCAGCCTTTGGATGACGTTTGAAGGTGCTAGACTTGGGGACCATAACTGCATCCTACATGAGGATAAAGGAATGGGATTCCACTGGAGTTCTTGCTGCCAGCTGATCCTGAAAAAGAAAAGCAGCAGCTGGAATGAGAAGGAGAGCTGGCTTTGTCACTGCTCACATTCACTTTCTTCATGGGCCCAGGTGGGGGTGGGAGGGCCAGCAGATCAAGAAGTCTCAGGAATGTATTCTAGAAAGCAACACAATCACGACAAGATCCCACCTTTGGCTTAATTCTAAAGCCTTCAGCATACAACTTTATTTTACCAGAAAGCAAAGGCAGGAAGGGCAGGGGAGGACTTTAGGTGGGAAATTGTTCCTCCTATAATGCCTTTTAACTTCACCATTTGTCATGGGACAGGAGACTGTAGGCACCTTCATAAAGATGTTTAGAATGGAGTTCCATGGTTAGACATATAATGTGTAAGCCTAGGAGGAAGTCCTGCCTATGCCTAAGGAGCATCCAACTGCACAGTGATCAACAGCGCCCTCAACTACTGAGAGAAAGACTGTGGCTCTCAGAATATAGTTGTTTTCCCATGCTCTCGGCTTATTGGGAATGTCTAGGTTGGCCCAGGGCTATTTGATTTCAATGCCAGAGTCATTTTCTCAAATAAAAAATTTATCTTCTTGTGGCCCATCAAAAAAGCTTTAGGGGGGCTTTGGGATGACACCCCAGTTGGCAAAATGTTCACCTTGCAAACATGAGGACCTATATTTGTGTAATCTCACCACAGGGGAAGTAGAGGCAGGTGGATTCCTGGAGTTCTTTGTTCATCCATCCTAGCCTGCTTGGCAAATTACAGACCAGTGAGAGACCCTTGTTTGAAAAAGGAAAATCAATAAAAAATATAAAAGGTTGAGGTGTCTGAGAAATGACACCTGAGGCTGTCCTTTGGTTTCCACTCATATATGCAAGTAGATGTATAATTGCACACACATGCACAAATGTGTGCATGTGCAAACACAAAACTTAAGCAGCAGACCTTTAACTCATGGTCATCTTTGAAGAAAATCTTCAGTTGTTGGTTGCATTTACATGCTCCTAACGTGTGCACACAGAGAACAAGCACACCGAGATCAGAGCTCCTACCAGAAACACAGTCCTGTAGTTTCTTAGAGAATGTCTATGAAGAGTTGTACACATTTCCCTAGTTTTGACTGAGCTCATCTTTGGGAGCTGCTGGAAATCAGCACCAGACCAAGGACAGGGAAGATGAAAATAGACTTCCTATTAGCAGCAGCAAATAGGACCTGCTGGGTGGCAGAGAAAATTCTTTTCCTGATTTAGTTCTTTTCAGGCCACCGGAAGGATGAGAGGCTACCTCAGTAAGTGAGAGCCAAGGCTGTGTGCCAGTGGGAAGCAGTCATCCATGGAGCTGGAGCTGGGACAGGGGTGAGTCACGGTGTGCTGGGTACCACCAGGCCATTAGTCACCTTCACAATTTCCTGCCCCAGATTTCGAGGGGGGAAAAAATCTCAGATATGTTTAACCAGAATTAAAATATTCAGAAAAAATACCTAGAAAAACTGTTTTATTTAGTAAATGCACAAATTAAATGCCATAAAAAAGATAGAATGGCAACCCTTGACCAACTCCTAGTCATGAGTGGAGAAATAGGTTCAACTCTCTGTTGTGTTTTGTCCTAGGCCTGTGTCCGAGTCTATAAAACAAGCGAGAGAGGTGAAATCATGTGACTAGACGGTTTGTAAATGTGCTCCTGTGTGCTCAGGCCAGAGGTCAACACTGGGTGCCTTTCTCTCCTTCTCTTCACTTTAGGTTTTCAGTCATGGTCTCTCCCTAAACCTGAAGCCCTGACCAGCTGGTCAGAGATCCCTGGGTATCCTCCTGTCTCTGCCTGAGATGACAGGCTAGGGCCACCACATCCGGTGTGCACTGGGGATTCCCAACTCGGGTCCTCATGTTTGCACGGCGAGCACTTCACCCACGCTGAGCAATCCTCTGGCTCTACGGATTATCCTAAGGGACCATTTCTTTGCCATCGCAGGACCTTTAGTGGATTCCATAATAAATTATAAACCTTTTACCTGGGAATAAAAAACACACACAGCCACACCACCACGATACAAACACAGTGCCTTTGATTTGGAGGTGTTGATATCAGAGTCACAGTTGAAAAGAGTTAATGCTCCCCTCCTGTCAACAAATAGTTGGAGGGCCAGAGAGAACTTTGCTTAAGTCACACAGTTTCTTACTGGGCCAAGATGAGAACAGAAGTATTCACGTGGTCAGGAAAAGAAATCAGGCTCACAGCTGTCAGACATTCCTGCAAAAAAAAAATAAAAGAAAAAGAAAAAAGAAAAAAGAAAATAGGAAGATTGCTAGACTTGGAAAAAAAAAGTTTGTCTAGCTCGGCCAAACCGATTCTGTTTTTCAACAGATGAAGTAAACCAGACTTAGACTTTTTTTTTTTTTTTTAACATCTGGGGCATGGAATCCTGCAGATCGGAAGAAATGCCCTGTTATGGAGATAATAAAATGATTTAAAATTAAGTAAAAAATTTAAATTTAAAGCAGAACATGCTAAGGTTGGGTTTTTTTAAAACACGCCACTGTTTCTTCCTTGAATCATGTATACGTGTGGGAAGGGTGGCTGTTGGGCAAGGTAGGATGGGAGTGGGTGATCAGATGAGGGATTTGATTGTACATGTATGGGAAGAGTTGGGGTATGCGTATATCTGCATATATTTGATAGGGAAAGCTGCATTTACCTCCGTGGGGAAACCCCCAAAGATTTGAGCTTAAGAGGCAGAGAGACTAACATTCTGACTTTACCACAAAAGGACTAGAGAAGGGAGCTGGAAGCTGGCAAGATACAACAGGCTGGATCTGATTATGGAATTGTCCAGATGTTATTAATGTTCATCAGGATTTCAAAGCTATGGCTTTTTATTTCAGTTCCCATGTCTTTCGGTTATTCATGGATCTGAGTTGGAATCCCATTTGTCAACTCTGGATCCTTAAAGTGGTGTCATACCTTCTACATACATTGAGATGAAGGGTTATTTGAAAAAAACCTTTGAACATGTTATTGCCGGCAACAGGAGCATGACAAAGATTTGGGTGGGGGGGACATGAGTTGTGAGTGCTACCTGCGTGCTCACAATATCTGATCTAGAAAGGTTTTCTAAACACAGGAACAAGACTGGTGACCTCTGCCTCTTGTTGTAACGTGAGAATAAGAACTTAAACCTGCTGACAAAAGGAAGAATTTTTCCAACAGAAGGTGCATGGGTGCCTTCAGTGATGTGAACCCTGGAAACAGCCCCTGCAGAACACCCCCGTCCTGCCTGCTCTTCTGCATTTCAGCCCTTGGCTCCTTTAGTGCAGTCTGTCTTCTCCAGATCTGGTTGGCTATCTGACTGACTCTCGCAACTTCCTAGAAGCTGACTTCTTAAATCTCTGTGTTGGTTTTATATTGGGCCCAGGCAGGATCCCCAAACTGACTGAGACAAGGGCAGTAAGGCACTTTTTGAGATATATATTTTTTTTTATTTTTTTTTATTGAGAAAAGGAAAAAAAACAAGTTTCCACCTCCTCCCAGCCTCCCATTTCCCTCCCCCTCCTCCCACCCTTCCCCCCCTCCTCCAACCCTTCTCCCCCTCCCCCCACTTCTCTCTCCCTCCCTCTCCAGTCCAATGGGCAGTCAGGGTTCCCTGCCCTGTGGTAAGTCCTAGGTCCTCCCCCCTCCGTCTATATTTAGGAAGGTGAACATCCAAACTGGCTAGGCTCCCGCAAAGCCAGCACATTAAGTAGGATCAAAACCCCGTGCCATTGTCCTTAGCTTCTCATCAGTCCTCATTGTTTGCCATGTTCAGAGAGACCAGATATATCCCATGCTTTTTCCGTCACAGTCCAGCTGGCCTTGGTGAGCTCCCAATAGATCAGCCCAACTGTCTCAATGGGTGGGTGCACCCCTCGTGGTCCCGACTCCCAGTTAGTTCCCTGGACAGCTGAGGATAAAGAACCTGAAATGACCCTACCCTATAGCAACACTGACAAATATCTTGCATATCATCATAGAACCTTCATCTGGGGATGGATGGCGTTAGAGACATAGACCCACACTGGAGCACTGGACTGAGCTCTCAAGGTCCCAATGAGGAGCAGAAGGAGGGAGAACATGAGCAACGAAGTTGAGATGTATTTTAACCAACCTGATATCAATATGACTTTAAAATAAAGTCACAGAGCATTTTCTCTGTGGTACAAATCTCATGCCTCACCCACGGCAGTTCCTCCGCAACACTGAGTGAATATCGAAGTTTGGGGATAAAACACTGAGGAGTTTCCCTTCCTGTTTCATCCAAGGCCAGAATAGAACACTGGTTTGTTTGTTTTAGAATTTAGCAATCCTCACATATTTTGTCTTTGTCCTCTAGGCAGACAAATATCTCCCTGGCCAGATGGATACACCTGTCCTCTGTTCTGTAGTTGGTGGCAAGTTAGCAAACAATAATAGAAAAGAAATTCCTTTATTGAGGAAAAAGAAATCTTTATTGAGGTCTTCCAATTCTGGACGCCATGGTCACCTTGAAATTTCCCTGATATTTAAGGAAACCCAAGCTCTGTTTGAAAAGGAAAACCCTTAACTGATTTCTACCATTACAAGAATTATTCTATAAATATTGAGGCAGCAACCAAAAGCACCTTCTTAGCCCTACTTCATTCAGAGCTGTTTGCCAAACTATAAAGTAGCATTTTAGTTTATACCCAAAGTGGCTTGAAAGAATATTCAACTGTCAATGGCATGGAGATGCATCAAGGACTGTGAACCCCAACCAACAGCGTAGTCACTGTGGTAACTCTGGCAACAGAGGTTCCCTATCTACTCTGTGTAGCAGGTCATGGAGAATCTCAGAAGCCCAGGGCAGGGGTACTGTTTCACAGCTCAGTACTCCCTTTTGAGAAACACCGGGCAGGTAGTAAGCACTGTACTTCATAGGCCATTGAGACTCTGATAGCCACTCAACTGTGCTGCTGAACTGCACAAGCATTGTGTGACTGGAGTAGCACAGTTACATCCCAATGAAACTTTGGTGATAAAAACATGAAGCCCACTGGATTTGAAACTTCCAGTCATAGGTGGCCAACCTTTGGTTACTAAACCATGGGATGCTATGGCTGTGGGGATTCACTAATAAGATGCTCATCCAACAACCTTTATATTCTGTTGGTTTCTTTCTCATTACAAAATTGAGATCTAATCTTTGCAAAACTTTATAGAAAACCCATACAAGCCAGGTTGTGGTGGTGTGTGCCTTTAATCCCAGCACTTGCGAGGCAGAGGCAAGAGGATCTCTGAGAATCTGAGGCCAGCCTGGTCTAGATAACAAGTTCCAAATTCCAGGACAGGCTCCAAAGCTACACAGAGAAATCCTATCTTGAAACACTTCACTAAAATACAACAAACAAACAACAACAAACAAACATACAAATAAAAACATACAAAAAGCTATGAGACATATTCATTCTTAGTATTTTAGAAAATAGTCTTCCATGTGTGGGGGAGGAGGTGGGCACATGTGTAAGCATGTCTGTGTGTATGTGATGTGGGATTCCCCTCTGTATGCTGTGAATATTATTGGTAAATAAAGGAACTGCTATGGGTCTATAGCAGAGCTATAGGGAAACAGAGCTAGGCTGGGAAAACTAAACAGAATGCTGGGAGAAAGGGGGCAGAGTCAAGGAGAAGTCATGGAGCCACTGTTGGAGACAGATATGCTGAAACTTTGCTGGTAGGCTACGACCTCATGGTGATGCACAGATTAATGGAGATGAATTAAATTAAGATGTAAGAGTCTGAAAAAGCCTGGGATAAAACCAGACTCTCTGAACATAGCGGACAATGAGGACTACTGAGAACTCAAGAACAATGGCAATGGGTTTTTGATCCTACTGCACGT
>NC_022028.1:30366192-30371174 GCF_000317375.1 Microtus ochrogaster | reverse complement strand
AAAAAAAAAAAAAAAGAGTTAGCCAATAAGAAACAATAGCTAATGGGCCAAGAACTGATTTAAATAAGACAGTTTCTGTGTGGTTATTTTGGTTCTGGGTGGTCAGGATGAAAAAGCAGCCCCCTGCAACAAATTGGCACCACATGGCCAACTAAAATCTACTTAAAACCTGAGAAAGCTTAAAAAGGGATCCTATACACAAGACAGAGTCAAGCATGGTTTAGTAGCAACATTTTCTTGGGTGGGCTCTGTTTGCTAGAATCAAGCAGAGGCATGGCTCCCTTAACAGAGGTTTTCCTGATTCAGTAGTAGCAGAAAAAAAAATCTGCGGCCATTTTGAAATGCCAGCCTTCTGGGCTGAGCTGCCAGGTTGACCTCTGGCTCTTTTAGGAGACCAAGCATTTGAATGGGGTTTTTGAGCAACGTGCTAAGGCTTGCTTGGTGGCAACATGGACCAGCTGGGTGCCTATAGATGGGGCACTGTGCATAGCTCTCAGAGGCAGCTGGACTGGGCGAAGCAAGCAGGAAGTACCGTATTTCCCCTAGCTATGGGGCCACTTATGTTTTTAAGAAGCACTTGGCATTTTAAGAAGCAGTCCTTGTCAGAAAAGAATTATAGATATACAATAGGACAGATTCAGATGTAAAAGATGTCTAAATGAGTCACAGTGTTGGATAAATGTACATAGGCTTGAGAGAGAGAAGAAAATGAGTATAGAGAGTTATAAAAAGAAGTAGATGGTTTACAAAAAAATGAAACAAAGTCTTTAAAGAGACAGAGTATAGACAGTCATAAGTTAAAAGGAGTAAAGAAAAATAAGCCACGTAAAGATGGAAAATTCACAGAGAGTCTGGAATATGTATATTATTATGTTTTCGTTGAATTTTTTGACTGTGAAGGAGCTAAATACAGAGAGACATTTTATTGTATGGGCTGCTAAGCCAAGCCAGCATGTATATTATAAAGGTGTCTTGATGTCAGAATTTAGGTCTAAGGATATGTTGCTTTGAAAAAGAGATTCTTCTTTTCTGTCCACAGAAGATGAGAACCTGTGGATTGCTTCTAGACTAATGTGGTTTAATGGACCAAGACCCCCCCCTTAAAGGTAGCTTTGAATACCCCTCAAAAATTATTTCACCCAATAAACAGCAGGAAGAAGTTTGGATAGAACTATGCTCATATTCCCAAATATTGTTTATAAATGTTTGTTTACATTTAAAGGGGGAATACACTATAGAGATTTACATTGGCATAGATCTTGGTTTATTGATACAAATTTAAGGTCAATATTGTTATTGTATATTTCAGCTCTTGATTAAGGTATTGTGATTGTATAGTTCATTTAGAAAATGTAATGTATAATTAAGAAATACAGGTTAATAGATAATCATCTATAATAGTCAAGCTTGTAGTCATGTCAGTTAAATTTTCTAGATGTACAGAGATGTATTTCAGATAGATAGGTATTTTTCAAACCTTTCAAAGACTACAAAATATGGCCTTTAAAATGTTTTAAGAAGTTAGGACTTTTCATGACAGAGACATGTCTGCTCCTGGCAGCACCAATTACTTCAAGAGGAAGATGGGCATTGAAGAAGTTCCTTATGGAGTTTGTTAGCCATTTGGGCAAGAAATTGCTCTTGCCTGGACTGCTTGATGAACTGGACATGCAGTGCCTGCAGAGAAATGACTGCTGAACTTGCCTAAAGGTGAGACAATTTTTCTGGGTTCCTGCTTCATGAAAGAGTCTGCCAGAAATTCTACAAGACACAGAAGAAAATTACTGACAATCTGCCAATAGAGGCAAAACAATCTTTCAAATTTCCTGCTTCATGGAAAAGTCTGCCAGATACTATGGGCCTGTAGGCTAAAGATGGATGTCCTAACGGCACAGAAGAATTTTGAGTGACTGTCCAGGCAGCAAGAAGTCTATGTCAATTCTAAAGTTTTTGAAGTTGCTTACAGTGAACTTATTTTTTACTTAGGTAATATTATATCCTTCTGGAGTCTTTAATGGAGTTGAAGAATAGATAGTTATAATTATAGTTTTCCTTAGTTGCAATAAAAAATAAAGTAGATATAAATATTGTAACTATAATTCTTGCTTGATATCTGTTTTGTTGTATATAATTTTACTATTTTTTTTTTTTTAGTTTTTCGAGACAGGGTTTCTCTGTGGCTTTGGAGCCTGTCCTGGAGCTAGCTCTGTAGACCAGGCTGGTCTCGAACTCACAGAGATCCGCCTGCCTCTGCCTCCCAAGTGCTGGGATTAAAGGCGTGCACCACCATCGCCCAGCATAATTTTACTATTTTAAAATTAAAAATTGTTTTTTTATTTAAACAGAAAAGGGGAGGTGATGTGGGATTTCCCTCTGTATGCTGTGATTATCATTAATGAATGAAGAATTGCTTTGAGCCTATAACAGAGTAGGGTGGGGCAAAGCAGAGCTAGTCAGGGAGGACTGGACTGAATAATGCTGGGAGAAAGAGCAGAGTCAGAGAGAAGCCATGTAGCCCATGAGACCCAGACAGAACTTTACCCAGTAAGTCACAGCCACGTGGCAATGCACACATTAATAGAAATGGGTTAGATTAATATGTAAGAGATAGCCAATAAGAAACTAGAGCTAATGGGCCAAGCAGTGATGTAATTAATATAGTTTCTGTGTGATTATTTCAGGTCTGAGCTGTTAAGCAGCCAGGAACAAAACAAGCAGGTCCTCCTACTACATGTATGTGTATGTGCCTCTGCATGTTTTAAACTGCTGTGATGCTGTGTAATGAAATACATGGAGATTTTCTAGATACCTTTATTTTTAATGACTCTCTCCATAAATTTAGGGCAGTTGTATTGATTTCTGTCTTAAGAGGCTGTTTTCTTACCAGGGCAATGAAGAACTCCATTTTCATTTCTTTTTCTCACTTTACAATTGGGAGACGTTGGTCTTTGAGATTTGGGGCAGCTTACATGCAAGGCAAACAGAAAGGATATTGTCTAATGAACTCTAGTAGGTATGGGTGCTAGGAAATCTTTCTGATATTCACAGAGTTTCCTGTGGCCTTGTTAAATCTGTATAATATTTCTGGGAAGCCCATTATAGCTGCTCTCAGTCCAGTCCTTGAGCTGCACTGGACATCTATCAGAGAGGAGAGATTTCTGAACTGTGATGAGCATCAACCATCTGTTCCCAAGTGATGAGGGCTCATCCTCCAACCCAGATGACTCTGGCATCTGCCTCCCCACTTTTCCTGTTGTCAGCATCAGTTATTTCTCTATTTATCAGTTTCCTTATCAGACAATATCAAAAGTTCTAATTTAGGACTGTTCACTGGAGGTAGTGTGTAAAAACTAATGCCCACAAAACAGTTTGAATTGCATGCAGCTTTGACAATTAACTCACTGTCATTTTGTCTTCCTAAAATAAAGCCAGATGTTTGTAGTTTGCTGAAAAAAAAAAAGGTATACCTTGTGAGAGAAGGAAGAGAAGCAAGCAACTACAATAGACATCAATGGACTAAACTAGACATAAAGAACACAACCTTATTAGCTTGTATCTTGCAGGCCATAAGCTGGACAGAGTCACATTTTCAACCTCATGTGCAATCACATTTGTTCTGCAAAGTCATTAACACAAGGCAGTTAGAGGAATGCTGAGGTGTGTGTATGTGTGTGTTTGTGTGGGTGCATGTGTGTGCATTTTGCTATGGATCAAACCCAGAGCCTCTTGCATACTAGGTAAGCACTCTATCACTGAACAGCAGCCTATTTCAGTAATGTTTTCAATATCTGAAACAGTTTTGAAGCACCTGTGAAGGGGAAGCTTACTAGGCTCTCAATGAGAACACAAAACTTGCCTGCAAACAATGCTCAGTGAAAAGCCAGTCATCCAGCCTCTCAAGAATCTGTAATCAGACACACACCTTGTCTCCCTTTGCGTTGTCGAAAACCAGATAATTTATGCAAATCCTGGTGTATAATAAACACCGATACTGATTTTAATAGTACCACTGAGCTCATTACAAATTCTCCTTGGCTGTTACTTCTCAAAGCCCTTCGTCAGCAACACTTTACTTGCTACACTCTGTCTCTTTACGTGTGTAAAGGTAAGACCACAATTCGGCTATAAATTACACCATTGATGCATTCCAACTAGACTTTCCTCTAATTAACGCTAATTAGTGATGTTCCAATGTGATTTCAGTAGGAGATAAAGCGTTATTTACTCTGCCGTTCCACTACAAGGGAACTGTTTTGCCTTTTTTGTTTAATATAAATGGAAGGAAACAATACAAAATAAAGATCAACCACATCTTAGAGCATGTATTAAGTCAATTTTGTGTGCTGCTTTTAAACAATGAAAATATCAATTATCCTGTCAGGCAGCTCTCTCTAGCCTTTGTACCAAATAAGTCAGTCTTTGGAGTCTCATGGTCATAAAAAACAATACATTTTAAAATTTAACCTTGAATCTGTTTCCAAAATGTCAGTCGGTAGTTTGAATTAGCCCTGACAAACAAGCTATAAAAGTCATCTTCTCCCTTAAGTTTTCAAGCAAGAAAATTCAAAAAAGCAAGGGAAAAGACTTGGCTGCTCTGATGCTGGTAACCCAGACAATTATCTCCCAATGTTCTAGAATTGTATTTGTGGTGGTTTAAATGAGAATGTCTCTGTAGGCTTAGACATTTGAATGCTTGGTCCTGAATTGGTGGTGCTATTTGGAGAGGCTTGGGCGTTTTGGTCTTGTTGGAGAAATTATGTCACTGGGGGTGGGCTTTAAGGTTTAAAAGCCTCAAGCCATCCCCAGTGTGCTCTCTCTCTTCTTACTTGCAGTTTAACATGTGACCCCTCAGCTCACTGCTCCAGCCACTATGTCTGCCAACTACCATCATGATGGTGATGGACACTTTTCCCTCTGGAACTATAAACCCAAGAGAAGAACTCTTCCTTCTTTTTTTTTTTTTAAATATTTATTTATTTATT
>NC_022028.1:30361720-30366092 GCF_000317375.1 Microtus ochrogaster | reverse complement strand
TGTGAGCCACCATGTGGTTGCTGGGAATTGAACTCAGGACCTTTGGAAGAGCAGGCAATGCTCTTAACCACTGAGCCATCTCTCCAGCTTGCCTTGGTCAAGACATTTTAGCCCAGCAATAGAAAAGCAACTAATACAGTGCTGGTGGCAAAACCAATCCAAAATTTCCATCTGTATAGAAATCAGGATTTTCCAAATGTGTTTATCAGAAAAGCCACATAGTAGGCCAAAAAATAAAAAGTAGACATTTCTGGAGCAGCCCAGCACTCCAGGAGGTATTTCTAATAAGTGGTTCTAATGAGTAGACACATTTGGGCAACATGTTCCAGCAGAGGTTCTCACTCTGACCTCTGACCTCTGGCTAGACTCTCCCAGGGAACACTGAAAGCAGCAAGTGATGCCCAGGCCCCACTTTAAGGCCAGCTGGACCATTGTTCTAGCCACGGCTACTTTTTGGAATTTGCACAAACAACATGGAGCCAGGGCTGAGAGGTGTCCTTGCCCCACTTCTCAGTTTCATCTGTCCACTGGACCTGGCAACTCAGATCCCAGGACCACGACCCATGTTTGGACAGAGGGACCTGAGCATGCGCAGGCTCAAAGCTGACAAGTGTCCCAGTGACCAGAAATGAAACACAGTTCTTTCCACCAAGAAAACGCTTCCTTTTCCTCTCCACATGTTTCTCCTTTGGTACCACTGGCCATCATGCAGCTAAAAATCTTTATAGAGCTTTTTTTTTTCTTAATACACTCATCCACTGAATGCAGCCCAAGAAGGGAATCGAAAACTACCTGTCCCAGTGAGCACTTTTAGAAACCGCCCATACCCAACCAATGACCCACACCTGGTCCAGATCCCACAAGGAAAGACAACAAAAAAAACCACTATGCACATCTCTGGGTTCATTTAGACAGTTTTCTTTAATTAACGATGAAGACACTACAATTCTAAGTACCAGACAGAATTGGGGGTAAAAAGAATTGAACACAAGCATAACACTATAAAGAAAGCTTGGAAAAGTGAAACACTGCTAAAGAAAAAAATATAAACCTGGCCTGGTACCCATTACATATATACATAATACGGTATCCACATATATACAGTAAATGTTTTGGTAGCAACAGAGACCATGTGTCGGTCTTTTGTACACAGATGAAGTAGCACCATCAATAGCACCACCATCTTCGGATGATAAACCAAACCACACACAGTAAATGGAAAGCTAGATGGCATTTGTTTGGCCCACCCTGTAGCCAAGAGGTATAAGGAAAGTAACTACACAAGAAAGATTCTTCTGGAAACTCTATTCTTAGGCCAGAGGCAAAGTTCTAAAATGACTTTTTTTAAAAAAAACGCTAGCACTACAAATGGATATGCAAACAGACACATTTTCCTGGGTAGTGAATTTGTTCTATGATATGGCATAATGGCTAACACTGGAAAGACAGCGTGAACAAAGAGAGGTTTAAATAGTGGGTGAATGGCAGAGGGATAACACACCCATCTCTTGGTGCAGACATCACAAATGCCAAGTCATTGATAAGCTAGGGAAGGGAGATAACACCTTACCCAAGTCATACACTTAAAAATCATATTTACTACTTATAGGCTCCTAATTAAGAGTAGGGCCAAACACCTCCAGCACCTCTCAGTCTTCTTCCAACATCTATTTGGTGCCCTGATCGTGAGTAGTGAGTGACAGACACCCAGCACGTCATCTGAGTCAAACTTTCTACAGGCGTGTAAGGGGAACTGATGAACAGAGCTCCACTGGAACCTTCTTAGGCTTGGCTCAGGGACGAGCAGGCCCAGTGTTTAACCCTCAGTTCTACTAACTACAAGGAAGGTTGTCTCTGCTTTCCATAGTTAAGCTCATGGTCCAGCCTGGAAGTCCTTCCATTAGTACTGCCAACGTTGGGCCTGCTCACAGCCTGTTTCCTACAAGTTTCTCAGAAGCAGCCCATACATATGAGTGTTGCATCACCTCCCACTAACATGCGCACTGTCTTGGCAGCACTAACCCTCCTGTCTTGTCACTGCAAAGAAACCATTTCTTATTTGCTTTCCCCAATTGTCTTCCACGGACCTTCCCAAAAAGCCCCTTCTCTCCAGAGTGGGTGTGAATGTCTGGCATCTTCCTAGACCTCATTGTATGACCACCTCAAGTACAGATCCCAGCCAAGGCATCATGAGGTAAATTTCTGATCAGTATCACCAACAGCCACAGCACCTCATGGCTGTACTATCCCTCATGGCCCTTGCTGTCATCGTGTGGTGGTGAGCAGCCTTTCCCTATCTTTGAGTAACTTGTTTCAAAGGTGTTTCCAACTACATGGTATATTGCATTCAGGATGTACCATTAAATTAAAAATACTGTTTCCTACAGTACAGCAAAATTGTTTAACACTTTGTCTCACATATAAAAGACAGAAGACAAAAGCCAAGGGAAGACAGGTTAAAATTCTCTACTTCTGGCTAGATGGTTCTTGAGTAGATCCACTTTTGTAGTCGCTAGATTAGTCGAGAGTGGCCCTGACCTTTGAAAGTTAGCAAGAAATAGTCATACACGTAGCAGCAGTACTGATTTGTCATTATTGACCCAGGTGGTTGATCATTAATGGAATCCCCTCATTTCCAGCTGGCTCTAGAGCTAAGCTTTTGCCCCAAAACACAGGTAACATCAGAGCCAGGGAATATACTTGTTCTTTTCACAAAGGAGAATTTTAAAACTCTGTCTTAACACGTCTCTAAGAAAGAATGCTGTGAATGGTTGGTCTCGTAAAGAAAAAGCCACTAACTTCCACATGAGCCAGGGGCCACTAGAAGCCCCATTAATGTAAGCCCCTGGTTGGCCTGCAAATACTTGGAAAGAGATAAAAGCCAACTCCCTTCAACAGGAATTGAACACAAGAACTTAGCAGCCGATGTGTTTTAAAGTAAACCCTTCAAAGAGCCAGAGCATGGGAATTCAGCCTGGGTACCAGCGACTTCCAGTTCCAGGGTCAGCTATGTTTGATTGGAAGCTTTCATCCCACCCAGCTCAGGTGACTCTAGAGGAAGCTGAAGGAAGAATGTCCACCTTTGCAATATTGACTCCATAAAAAGCAAGAAACTAGGAGATGCCTGTCCACGCTCTTCTTTTCCACTGTCACCCCAAATGTCAATAACCCCACATACAGAAGCATGATAGTCACAGATATCTGAAGCCTGGGCTCCGTGAGCTATCACAGCCGGCTTTCTAGGCAAACAGTTGGGGCTGACTTTGTTCACTGCTCTCGCTTCCATTACTCGGGTCCTGGGGGGTGGGGTGGGGAGCAAGCAGCTTGCTTTCTTCTTACATTAGCAAGCATTTGAGTCAGAATACTTAAAGAATAAAAATTACTTTGACAATGAGAGTCTTTGCTTACACATTTGTAAAAACAAAAAGAAAAAACAAAAAAACAACTTTCACATCAGATTTTTCAAAGCCAGTGGGGTTTTCTACTGACAGCAAATGATGTCACTCGGCAGAGTTCCTTGAAAACAATGTATACTAGAGACCTATTTACCTTAGAAACTGATGAGCATGCAAATGATTAAAATCTGCACCAATGAACATTGTACAACAGTCTGTGAGGTATGTGTCTTCTGGCTGACTGAGTGCTAACACTGGCCTCAGCAGTCGGGGGTCAATTTATCCCTCTAAATAGAGCAAGGGGTCCCTAATCAGTTGATCAGGGCAATGGTCAAGGCAGTGCCTTTGCCCTAGCTCCTTCCTTGCAGCCCCACCCAGGCAGCTCAATCCTTCCCAGAGGCAGAGAGTTGCTCCTCCTCCAAGCAGGGTTGCCTTCCTAGGGACTCAGAGGAAGCCCGGCACTGCATCAATTCGTTATACTTTTCAGAAGTTTCGTGGCAATAATTTACAATTCTGGAGGAAACATCTTCAGGTATATTCATTGCCATTGCTATTTAATACATGAAAAATTCCAAGACATGTGGACTTTCCAAACAAGGAAAGGATTAACATGTTCACTGCTGGCTAGATGCCTCAGTGGCAGGTCACTATGTTTTTCTGCACTCTCTGTAAACCACGTTTATTAGATAACCGCTAAAAGGCCAGCAAACACCAGGGCAAATGGGCCAACCGCATTCATCTGAAACACACACAACACTGGAAGCTCTCAGAACACAGGAGATAGGTGTCTTAGGGAACATGACATGGAGCCCTGGAAGGAAGGAAGGAAGGAAGGAAGGAAGGAAGGAAGGAAGGAAGGAAGGAAGGAAGGAAGGAAGGAAAACTAGCGAATGTATGTGAGCAGGCTTCTCAGAGCATGCGGGCTCGGTTTGCCCCTAAGCTTCCTGACAGCTGTAGCAGGAAGGAGGGGGAGCAGA
>NC_022028.1:30302869-30361620 GCF_000317375.1 Microtus ochrogaster | reverse complement strand
AAGGAAGGAAGGAAGGAAGGAAGGAAGGAAGGAAGGAAGGAAGGAAGGAAGGAAGGAAGGGGGAGGGAAGAAGGAAGGAAGAATCTGGAATTTTAATTTCCAGTTAGCAAGAACACACTTCTCCTAACAGCCTTTTTAAGACAATGTATGAAATGAAACATGATGTGTACACAGAAAGAGCGGGGGTGGGAGCGAGAAGCTTATAGAGGTGGGGAAGGGGAGATCAACAGTGTCTAGTTTATTATGAACAGAAAGACATTTCCAGAATTTATAAACACCCACATTCTTCATTCCAAAGAGAGCTTTTGACTTGAAGGGATCGTTCATGCCTCCTTCTCTCTACAGTATATACAATGAAAGTCTGTGGTTTTCTTTTCTTGCAATTTTGCTTCCATTCAGCTACCAACTCTAAGCTGACAACTGAAAGCACCCCAGTAGAATACATCCTCCTTCTGTTTGGAAAAAAACCAAAAACCAAAAATCAAAACTAGAATGAATTTTTAAAAGGAACTCAGCTCAACATCAAGTTTATATTACAGGAGACAGTATCAGCGAGTATAACTATACAGTACAGAACTTTCTATGGCACTATGAATCTTATTATATTATTTTTCTGAATTAGAATCTCAAAACAAGGATCATACCCCAGACTACTCTTCTTCGCCTCGTTTTAAGCATTCGCTCCACTCTTTACAACAGAACATCAAATACCTCAGTTCCACATCCAAAAAAAGATGTGCGGTAAGGAAAGTTACATTTTCATTAAAAAATTACACATATAAATCAAAACCTATGTTAAATATTTAATACTCTCTCCACCCAACGTGAACAGTTCCGTATGAAATAATTTACAGTGGTGCTTCATGGAACACGGTTTCAGAGTAGATGAAACATACGCTTGTAGATGGGACGAGAATAAACCCATTCTCTTACGGCATGGTGATGGGCACACCAGCTCACTGTGGCCAGCGAAGTCCTTAAGGTTCAAGATGAAGTTTACGCAGACTCATTGTCCTGGGGTCACAGTGCTTTCTTTTTGCTTGGCACAATATTGAACGTGCAGTTCAGTCAATGAACTCCTGAGGATTGTACAGAGTAAACAAACTGTAATGGATGCATCGTACCATCTACGGCAGAGGAAGACGTGAGGTCCTGCTTGTGAGTTGTGAAATAGTTTGAGTCTGGGTACCCATGAGTTAAAGGAGGATTTTCTGAGGTCATTTAGGTCTTCATTCTGGAAAGAAAACGGAAAAAAAAAATGTTACCATAGGCATCTGGAAATGTGTACTCAAGCAAACTATGAGAAGCTCCCTCCTTACAGAAGGATCTATCTGAGATCCACGGAAGTTTTAGGCATAAGTAGTAGTAGTAGTAGTACCTACTATGTACCTACATAACACCAACACACTATATTTACTTTTTCTTTCAAAATACAAGTGTTTATAGCAGTCCCTAGCTAAAGTAGTGAATACTACAGCAAACAGATCAATGTGATCCATACATTTCAGAGTTTTGGCAACAAATAAACACAAAATTCTTTGGGGTTATGTTTGCAGCAAAAATGTTCATTCTAGCTCTCATTTGAAATATTGTAAAACACAATGCACAGTTATAGCCTACACTCAAACTTCCAATTTAGGTGTAATAGAAATGTATTTAGGAAAAACATCACATTTCTTTCCTCCAATTCAAGAAAGCTCACCGCAGTGGGAAATTATCTGTAACTCCCCTTCAGAAAGGAGACCCTTTATGAACCCCAGAAAACAACTCTTGCTCTCCAGTTTTACATAGACAGTACTTCAGAGGTACCTATTTTTCATGTACTCAGAATTGAGTCTCTCTATATGAATATGTATAGAGTGCACAGAACAGTCTGCGTCAAGGCAGATTGTCATAAATAACTCGGTGAATGAGGAAATGGCTACATTAAGTGTCATGGAGTCACCGAAGCTCAATTCTGCTGAAGTTGGCCTCCAAGCAGTTTCCAAAAGAAAGGCAAGTTTCATTATTAATAGAACGTGAAGCCAACAGGTGAATTTCACAACAGGTGCACCCAGGGAAAATTCTAGATTCACAAAGGTGGGGAAGAGGGCTTCTAGCTAAGAACATTAGTTAAATGCCTCACTGACACATTTGGCTGCCTTTGGAAGAAAAGGGATAATCCGGGGATGTGGAAACAAGGATTGTCACCCCAGTGTTTGTACTAGGCTTGCCACATCGCAGGCATTTGATAAATACGAGCTGAACAAAGGGCAGGCGTGCCACAGACTTGCCATTGAAGACATGATAGAACAAGGCTCGGGACAGGAAGGGACCAGCAGTGGGTGGGCCATAAGAAGGATGCCGCTTCATAGGACTGCCAAAGGCCACAAGGGACACGTGGAGTTAAATATAGAGATCTAGGGCAGGTACGTGGTGAAACCTCTGTGGACAGTCCAGGAGGCCTTTATCTAACTACAGGGATATCAGATAAGGACAAGGACCACAGGAGACACAAGGAGGACAAGCATAAATGCTGACCGACAAAACTTGTTTGTCCTCTCTCTTGCTGCTCTCCCTAGTGTTGTTTTTGAGACTGGGTCTTGCTGTGTGGCCCAGGATGTCCTTGAACTCATGATCCTCCCGCCTCAGCCTTTCCAGTGCTGGGATTATAGGTGCGTACTCCCAAGCCTAGCCTCTGTCTCCCTTTGAAGGGGGTGATTGTGACACTGAGCCACCAGCATTTCCTATTTACACACTGGCTTTCAGATAAGTCAAAGTTTACCAAAGAAGACTCATTTTATGAGATTTTTATTTATTGTAAAATATTAACTCTGCCTCTAAAAGACAGGCTACCTTTTACTTACTAATAAAGACTCAGCATAGAGATGCCAAAGCAAAAACAAACAAATAAAAGTGTCCGGGGTTTCTCCCTTTAACTGCAGTGAGACAGAGTTTACTCCACATGGAGAAAGGGCTAGGCCATTCTTCCAATAGCCTCAGCTCAGCTATGATACTCACAGCCAAGTTTTGGGGTTGTCATTTACTTTTAAGTTTCTCCTGAATTCCTATCAGAATATCAGGAGATAGCTAGATAGAGATTCACAGCTCTGGGCCTAAAATCAGGTGGGCCACACTCTACTGAACAACCTGTGACAAGAAGCTGCCACCTATACAGTGCAAACGGGGTGGGGAATGAAGGGCACACAGCATGTTTTTCATTTCATATCTGGCTCTCCTCCAGGAGAGCTGGACGAACAGCTTAGGTTGGGAACAAACTGTACCCAGGTTTATCATCACATGTGCCAAGCTGCATGAGTGTACAGAGCAGGGACTAGGGGACCCTGGAAGGGGAGACAGAAAGACAGCCTTGCTGTCTGCTTAAATACATGGCTTCGCACTACCAGGTACCACTTTCATAATTTTACATAAGCATGGTAGAAAGTAGAAAAAAATAAAAAACATATCCCTTCATCAAATAGCTCCCTCCCAAAGTCATAGCCCTCTGCTTTAAAAAGGGCTTTCACGTAAAATCTACCAAGACACAATTCAGGCACAAATATCACCCATTGGTGTCACCAATTTAGGAACTTAAGAAAAAACAAAAACTGGAGTTCATGTGGGGAGGGTGGAACACAAGGCCACAGAGGAAGTCTAAAGAGCACATCTGCCTGGTTTTGTACAACGGTGTGAACCTGGGACTGCACATGAAGGCAAGAAGCTGCCAGGTAGTGACACAGACCACCCCGGTGAGAACTGTCCTTCAGCGGGGCCCTTTGGGAGGCAGGGTTCTCCTTTCGATCACAGAGCCATTGTTTGCAGCCCTGCTTGTGGAATGCCTTCTCAAGTTTCCACTTTTGGCAACTGCCTTCTCATCTCAGGCACAGTCTTCCCTGTGGTCTCTAGAACAGCCAGTCTTAGCTCTTGGAAGGCGCATTTGATCTTTGGAGACCGCCAAAAAGCTTTTTTAGCCAAATACGGTGAATAAAGGGGTTGATAGTTCCCAGGGACCCATTACCTAAAGCCAGAGAGTTTCAGGACTGAAGCTGCAAAGGCTTTAGTCTTCTTGTACACCAGGGAGAGAGACCATAGACTTCATAGACAGACCTCTCTGAGGCTTTATTGGACTTACGCTCATCTTCCTATATCCTTAGCACTACACTCTTGCACCCTAGACAGGCTGAGCCTGGAACACCCAATGTGGCCGAAGAAAAGGCTATGCTCTAGGTGCATAGGTTTTTGCAATTTAGGAATATGTTTCCAAAAAGGAAAACCACACTGCGTTCTCACAGTCGTGAAATTCAATACATGTCTTTTACAAACACAAATGCAGTGGCATATACCGTAATCAGCAACAGAGATGACACGGCCATATGTACATGCAATGTCCTTAGCTTCTACAAGCTTCCATCAGCAGACCCCAGGTGCCCATACCAAACGTGGCCATGCTACTTTCCAAATTTAAGAGCTCACTGGTCCTGTGCATAAAATGGAAACCAAATGCAACCCATTTCCTCAGCAGAAGACTCAGCGCAAACATCAAGCGGTGATGTTCTGTCGTGCGTTCTCTCTAGTTACATCCCTGGGGAATCACTTCTGAACCCAGAAACGTGATGCTCCTGTCATGAGAGTTAGCAGCAGGAAGTTACACTTGGACAAAATTTCATCACACCAGTATCTACTGTACCCCTCTTTGTGTATCTTCTTGTCCGATAAAACCCACCTAATCCTGCTGCCACAAAGTGAAAATAGTCCTTTTTAAAGCGTTATCAGGTAAGTCAACACTTGAGCGATGCCACTTGAGTCCGACAGATTATTGCATTATGGCATCCAGAAAGAATTTACATCTTCCGGAACTGTACCCACGTAAACTATGCCTACTTGAGCTGAAAAACAAACACAGCTTTTGCCTCCTTTCACATTGTTTTGGCGGATCAGTTTTGGCTGTGAAAGTTAAAAAACAGCAGGCAGCTGAAACAGAGGTTTCGGGGAAGGGTCTGTACCCTTCCAAGAAGCCACTTTTAGTCAGAGCCATTGGTCAGGGACCATCTTGAGCATCTTGGTTTTGAAACTTGTTGCCATTCTGTGGAGTCAAGTGCAACATAGTAATAAGTGTTTAGCCAGGGTTACTATTCTTGATTCTTGGAAAATAGGAGTAAAAAATAGTTCTAAAATATGGCCACAAAGTAGCCCTGCCTTATCTAATGGTATTTTTAAAAGGTCTGCAAGGCTCAGTTTCCTTCCGTGGAGATTACTGTTTGAAATCTCACTGTGGATTTATCAAGACAATTTCCTATTAATTAAATCCTATACTTAAAGAAGTGTGTCAAGGTCTGGGAATGTTGCTTAGAATGAGACTTGGTTCTTTTGACATGTACAAGGCCCTGGGTTCAATCCACTGCAGAATGAAAATAGTGTCAAAACAGCCACATTGCATTTTCACTTAACATAAATGTGTATGCAGGAAAGTTATAACACAGAACACTTATAAAATACAAGAAGATCTAAATTTCCATAATATGTTTATAATGCCTGGCACCCATGGGTAACTGTTAATTCAGTTATTCCAATTTCACAATTTATATGCAAAGTTTTGAGGTCTTGTAATCCTGCATTCATTCTTTTTTTTTTTTTTTTTTTTTTTTTGGTTTTTCGAGACAGGGTTTCTCTGTGGCTTTGGAGCCTGTCCTGGAACTAGCTCTTGTAGACCAGGCTAGTCTCGAACTCACAGAGATCCGCCTGCCTCTGCCTCCCGAGTGCTGAGATTAAAGGCGTGCGCCACCACCGCCTGGCTCCTGCATTCATTCTTAAATGTGTTTTTTAAAAAGGGGAAACTAACATTCAAATCATCCTTCCATACTTTCTCATTCTTACAAACATGTGAAGCGAGTCATGTGAAATTGTTGGCTCGATTTTGATGTTACCGTAGTATCCTATCCTTTGTCTCATCTTCCTAATTCACTGTCTGGAATTGGAAGTGGGGTGAGCTGCAGCATTCCCGGCTTTGCTCTCCCACCTGGGAAATGGAGAGGGAAGACGTGGAAGTTTGGGAGCTCAAACATTCCTGTTGGGCACTGGTCTGTCCTCCAAGATGGCAGCTGTGATGCTAGCACTAGCCTCTGGAATCCCCTTCCATGACTTCTCTACTTAATATTTTTAAGGCTGGGTCTTTCCCTAAATATGAAGCTCACAAATTCAGTCAGACTCGTTGCCCAGCAAACTTGAGAGATCCTCTTGTCTATGCCTCTCAGGAGTAGATTTACTTGTACAAACCACCATGCCCAGCTTTTTAAAGGGGGAGTTCTGAGGATTGAACTCAGATCCTCATGACTGCACAGCAAGCCCTTTATCAGTGGAGACATCTCCAGGGGTTGGCAAGTCTACTGTTTTCCTCCTCTTCCTCCTCCTCTTCCTCCTTCTCCGCCTCCTCCTTCTCCTCCTCCTCTTCTTCTTCCCCTTCCCCCTCCCCCTCTCCTCATTTTTTTTTTTATTTTTTGTTTTTTCAAGACAGGGTTTCTCTGAGTAGCCCTAGCTCTTCTGAACTCACTCTGCAGACCAGGCTGGCCTCAGAGTCAGAGATCCTCCTGCCTCTGCCTCTCGAGTGCTGGGATTAAAGGGGTGTGCCACCATCACCCGGCTGTTTCCTTATTTCACATATACATTCAAGTTCACGCCACTGCCATCCATTCTTCCAGCTTTCTCCCTGGTGTTGCTACTGCAATAACTCCTGGTAATACTAATGCAAAAATCACATCTTCTGGAATGTTGATATAGTAATAACATACTCCAGGAGGACTTTTTAAAAAACATTCCTCAGGCTAGTAGCTGAACCTAGAAAATGAGAGAATGGCAAAACCAAAATCAAATATGCCAGTTGCAAATGCTGTCGCATGGCAGTAAACAGAAATGCCTTAATGATAACATTTGTTACCACACAACCACAGCTGAAGAAATGGGAGCACCAATCTCCTTGGTAGACTGTGAAATACTAACAGGATTGACTGTGACTGACAGGCAGTGCTCCAACATCCGAGTCAGATGGCAGCACCCAAGAACCAAACAGCGCTCTAGAGAGGCATCTCTGCCAAGCTCACCAACTGTCCACTTAAGGAAAAGGGAGCTTCAAAGGTTGGGCACAGTAGAATCTGTCTGGTCTCTAGAAGGTGGAGCTAAGAAGTAGGATGACAGGCTGAAGCTTTGGAAGAAGGCGACACTAGGGAGTGAGAACGTACTGTCTCTATTCTAATGCCTTCCAGTAATCACTTCGAAATAATTAGTCACAAGTTAGAGGTAAGGACTTTGATAGCCACTGCTTGGCATTGAAACATAGAAAGGCATTTAAGCTAAAGAAAGAAAATTTCTTTTCAAACTAGCCAAGATTGCGTTGGCAAGACTGGGTTTCATGGTCTGAAATGGCAAAGGGTAACCAAGCAGACCAAACCAATGCTTTAATGGAGCTGCTTAAATAGCACTCGTGCCCAGTGCCAGTCACATGGGGAGAGCTGGGGAAAATAACAACGTTGCTGGCCAGACCTTCAGGAGCACAGGGTTGCCAGGGAGAAAATCCAGGATGACGTGCCAACATGTGAGAGACCATCTCGCTCCAGTTCCTCCTTTGTCGCCGCAAAAGACCTTCTAGTGGGGCTGGTGACTTCAGGAGACCACCAATGAAGACAGGCAAACTTTATTACAGAAAGAGAAATCACCATCTACCAAGGAGGCAATGAAGCCGTTTGGTTCCTCTGTGGCCTACTGAAGTGAATACTGTCCCCCACTCCCACCCCCGTGGGTTCCTCTTTTTCTGGCTTCCACTGTGCTCTGGAAACTTCTCAAAATGATTAGGGATGGGAAAAGAAATGTAAACAAAGATGTTCAGTTCTCAATAAGTAAAGGTGTGCTGTCGATAAACCATTCAAATAAAATTCTAAAATATTTGAAACTGAGGCCAGAGAGATGGCTCAGGGTTAAGAGCACCAGGTGTTCTTCCAGAAGGAGCCAGTTCAAGTCCTGGCACCCACATGGCAGTTCACAACCATCTGTAACTCCAGTTCCAGGGCACCCAGCACCCTCTCTGGGCCTCTGCAGACACCAGGAACGCATGTAGTGTACAAGCACACATACAGGCAGAACGCGCACACTCGTAAAATTAATTTAAAAAAATCCTTTTAACGAAATTAATTTTGCATTCCTTTAACTAATTAAAGAGGAGCTCAGTAATAAAGCAAATGGTATCAGCGGCATAACGGTGTCCCTGGAAACGGGTAAATCAAAATGCCTTCAATGTTGCCATCAATAACATGCCACTAGGATTAATAATTTTTGTCAACTTTACAAATATAAAATCACCCAGGGGACAAACCTTGCACGTGCATGTGGCTGAAGGGGTTTCTAGACTACAGTTAACGGAGGCAGGAAGACCCACTCTAAATGTGGGCGTGGACCTAGGAGTGAATGAAAAGATAGAACGGGCCCAGCAACAGTAGCCACCCTTCTCTGCCCACTGATTGGGGCCTTCACATGACCAGCTGCCTCGTGTTCCTGTGGCTGGAACTTCCCAGCCCTGATAGACTGCATGCCTAAATCATAACCTTAAACAAATCCTTCCGTCCCTACACTGCTTTTGTCACAGCAATGAGAGAAGTAATATGTACGGCCACATATATAACAGAATCAAAGCAGAAAGATTGAGAGAAATTCTTCTACAATACCGGTCCGACCATAAGTGCCACGGGGGCAGGAAGTCTTTTACTCTTGCAGGGACTGTTTCAACAGCATCTTCTCTCTTACTGGAATTACATTCTAGTTAGTTCTGAGGTTTATACTGTAACATCACGTCACTTTCGGGTTTGGGGTTTTATTTTGTTTATAATGGTCAGAAAACAGGACACAGAATTTAGAAGTCTGGCTTGAATACAAACCAGTGGGCTTAAGTCACATCCTGGCTTCCTTTACAATGCTGTGAAGAGAGGGTTAAGAGGGTTTGCAACACAGTTTCTGTAGTCAGATCAAAGGGAGGGAGGCAGGTCTACCACAGCAACTTTTCTTTGGCTCTCAACACTAAATAGGATTCTCATGCTGTCCCTCGAGTCTGATTGCTCCAAGACAGCAAGCCTCTAACTGCATGTGCGAAAGTGTCCGGATACCCAGTTGTTCCCAGCCATCATCAGTTTTTCCATAACAGCATGCGAACAGGGCCCAGAACAGACACTCACTCAGACAGCCCTGGATCTGCAGGGAACTGAGGTAACAATCATTACCACAATTGACATCACTTTTGGCAGCTGGAAAAACCTGTGTTTAATCTATTTCTTGATTGCCACAAATGTGAGCCGGAGTCCCCAGTATTACGGCTGTGGTTGACTTTATGGAAGATTTTTGGTAATGCAAGAAAAGTCTATGGAACCAAACAAGAGACTTTTAGAGGAACCACAGGATCCCTCAGCTGTGTGGCCTGATTCCCCTCTCTGTAGGTGGTTTAAACAGGTCTACCAGAGGAAAACACCACTCCCAACAGCTCCTGGAAGTTCAGGGTCAGGAAGAGACATTCTTTACCCCAAACTACACACATCTATCTACTGAACACCTCCAGCAAACCCAGATGTCAAATCGCAAGGAAATAGTTTGTTTATTTAGTCCTGTCTCTTTGAGGAGAGACTGCCGGGGCGGGAAAGGGCATGTTATAATGAATTTGATCTTTGTTTGAAATTAAGGGAACTGTTCCTCAAAAGTGGGGGAATAGGAACTAACTAAAAATAGAACACTTTCTCTCTGAAACTAATTGAAAATACATAAGACTATGGCATTATTTCCAAATGCATTAAACCATGGTTCTCCCTGCTCTCAACCTAAGAATCTTTTTCAAAATAATTGTGCTTATTTATTTATTATGTATCAATCCCAGTTCCCTCCCTCCTCTCCTTCCACTACTCCAACTAAAGAATCTTAAGGAAATACAATTCAACAAAAGCTTGTGGCATATGAAGCTAAATTTTAAACATAATCTTATCACTCCCTGGCCTTTTAGCTAAAATCAAGTGTAAAGGAAATAAAGAAAGTTAGCAAACCATGCCACCCACGTTCAAAAACACAAGTCCAAAGCTAAGAGTCGTGTGGAATGGGTGGTGCTAAAGATGAGCGACAGATATTTCTCAGAATAAATCAGTGACATGTACTTTGTCCGGTGTTCTATTTTCATTTCTATTGCTGCAATAAAACACCAAGAAGCAAGTTAGAGGAGAAAGGGCCTTATTTAGCTGACAATTCCAGGCAACAGTCCATTGCTGAGGGGAAGTGAAGGCAGACACTTGAAACAAGTCATACTATATCGTGCTAAAAAGAAAGAAAGGAAGGAAGGAAGAGGAAGGAAGAAAAAAAGAAAAGAAACAAAGGCTCACATCCTTGCTTGCCTGTGCTTGTTCTCAGCTGGTTTTTCCCTTTCTCATACTGTTTAGGACCCCTTGCCTAGGGAATGAATGGTACTGACCACAATGGCCTGGGTCTTCTTGACATCAATTAACAATTAGATCAATACCCAGAGATACGGCCACAGGCCAATTGGATGTAGAGAATTTATCAAGACTCTCTCTCTACCCACGTGACTCTAGGTTGTTCAAGTTCACAGTCAACATTAATGAGTCCACCCTGGATTGCCCCTCCAGTGCTAAATGAGTAACCTATATAGAAATGAATTTTACAATGTATGCTTGGGAAATACAACTTCCAAAAAGGCTACTTTGAGAATGAAAAGAGAGCTTTGATGCCTGTGAAAAACTGATCATTTTGTCTAACTCCAAAGTTATTCACAAAGTAAAATGTGAACGGAAGCTAAGATGACTTCTAGCACCTCTCTTGTTTTTCTATATTCTGGGCTTTCAGGCAAGTCACTCGCTCTCCTGTTGTTTAATTTTTCATTTACAACATGGAATAACAATAGTGATTGTGTAGGGTTGTCATGGAGATCTATTGAGGTGATACATGGAATTCTCTTATTATGCACAACACAGAAGCCCTTGATCTGTGGTTCTTTTGTGACTGCTCTGATTAAGAACGAGAAATCCTTGGCATTCAGATATACTTGTGACGACTGAAGAAAGCTTACCAGCTGAAAATAGTTTACGGAACTAGCACGCACAAACGGCTCCATAGACCACAGCCACAGGCTAGAGTTGAAGGCAGAATGGGACACAGTTTCGGAAGGAAAATACAGTTACTAAGAAGAGGAGATGGCATGGGAAATGGCAGAATGGAAAAGAAAGGGAGACGTCAGTATAGAAGCTGGCACTATGCCTTGTGGTCTGATTATTATTTATGGACAGGGCACAGCAGCAGTTACAATAGCAAGGCAGTGGCACTCATTTGAAGTCTTAAAGCCATCTACAAAAGGTCACTTCTGATGCTTGAAGAAATTAGGAGCTGGGAGCCCCTTGCCCTTTCTACACCTGATAATAAAAACTTTTACAAAGAAACTACACGAACGAGCTGAGAGGGGTACTCACTGAGGGGTTTTAAGGCACTGTCTCTAGTTTCTAAAGCATGTTTACCACTGTGGGAGAAGAACCGGGTGGCTTAGGTTTCTAAATTCCTTCCTCCCAATCTCTCATCTGAAGGAACCGAACAGGACAGTGCCCTGACCAGTCAGGGCTGCCTGAGCAACTTGAAAAGCTGAAGTCGATGCCAGATGCAATGAAGTCTAACCATCGGCAGCTGGAAGAGTGGGGGGAGGGGACGGAAGGAGAGAGTGAAAGATTATCCGAAGAGTTGATAATGTGCACATGGCTGTCTGCAGCTCCCAGGTCTTGGAAGGAGACACTGGTATAGATTGCTGACCAACTGTGAACAGCTCCTTATTGTCTCACACAAAGAAGCAAAATTCTCTCTGCAAAGTGGGGTGACCTTTCACCTGTTGACCCCAAAGGTCCTGCGCCTTTGCTTTCATCTTTCAAGTCTCACTTCCGTTTGGCTCTAGAGAAGCACCCGCCCCCACGAGTGTGTGTGTGTGTGTGTGTGTGTGTGTGTGTGTGTGTGTTTGCATGCATATGTACACCAGCGATGAACTTTTGTGTCATTCCTTGGGTAGGCCGCGCAACTTGTTTCCTTGAGAGAGGGTATCTCAGTGGCCTGAGGTTCGCCAAACAGGCTAGGCTGGAAGGTCAGTGAGCACCAGGGACCCACCTATCTCTGCCTTCCCAGCAGGGGATGGTAGGTGTGTGTGACTCAGGCCCAGCATTTTCACATTGACTCTGGGGACTGAAGAGGTTCTGATGCTTTTAAAGGCACCTTACTAACCTAGCTGTTTCCCCGGGCCCCTGTTCCCTCTAACGTGGAAAAGGCCTTTGATGTGGGAGTGTCATACATCAATCTGTTGATTTCATTGGTTAAGTAATAAACAAACTGCTTGGGCTCATAGCTTAGAACATAGGTAGGTGGAGTAAACAGAACAGAATGCTGGGAGGAAGAGGAAGTGAGCTCAGACTCGACAGCTCTGCTGTCTGGAGCAGAGATGCCATGCTCCCGGCTCCTGGGCAGATGCGGGGATAGCTCTGCTCTCTGAGGCACATGCGATGAAGCTCCGATCCAGGATGGCCCTAGGCTAGAAGCTCCCTGGTAAGCCACCTCGTGGGCTACAACAGATTATAAGAAATGGGCTAGTCCGGTGCGAGAATTAGCCTAGAAGAGGCTAGATAGAAATGGGCCAAGCAGTGTTTAAAAGTATACAGTGTCCGTGTAATTATTTCGGGTAAAGCTAGCTGGGTGGTGGGACACAGCCCACAGCTCCTATTACTACAGGCCTTGGCTTGGAAGTTACTTTGGCTACATCTGAAGTTGTACCATGTTGTAGGATGAGCTGATGGTCTGGCTGAGCCAAAGGATGCTTGAGGACTGTTAGGCCCGATTCTTAATAAGTAGACAGTGACAACCCTTAAGGCATTGTTATAGAGCTATATCAGTGTTACAGACAAATTCTGGCTTCCTTTGTATTCTTCATGCACTGGTATTAGGGACCTTAGGATTTCCACTAAATCATGAAGGCAGAGGAAGAATGGTACCTATATAAGACATGAGAGTTTGTTGTCTATTGTGGCTTATGAGGCCACCAACAAACCAGGAAGAAGGCCTTTCAAGACAAGAGATCAGCATTATCTTGGATCTTGGCTTCCCTGGTCTCCAATTGTGAGAACTAGGTATGTCTTATCTAGCCACTACCATGGTTTGAATAGGAAATGTTCTCTTGGGTTCATGTGTTTGAACACTTGGTCTCAAGGTGGTGACAGTATTTGGGGGATGTTATGGAAAATTGGGCGGTAAGGGCTATCCGGAAGAAGCCGGTCAATGGGAGGAGAGTTTTTGGAGTGTTAGTCTGAACTTACTCTCACTTGAGTCTTTCTGTTTCTGGACTACCAACCCATTCTAACCACTGATGCAAGCCACCAGCCACCCATCACTGCCCACTACCACGATCATAAGCAACTTCTGCCACCACGCCTACTTCACCATGACTGGCTATGGAGCCATAAACCAGATTAATTCTTCTTCCCTTATTCTTCAGGTGTTCTGTCATAGTGATCTGATGAGTACCTATTCTACAGCCACCCACTCTATTTTGTGACCTCAGCAAGAACAAAGACAGCAACTCTGAGGAGCTGGCAGAAAGGAGGAAGTGCGGACCACTGACATCCAAACCAGGACCTGAAACATGCACTTGAGGCTGACATCATCTCTGCGTGGTTACCTTCTTGTCTCCCAGCCTTTCGCTCAGTTTCTAGACTAATGTTCTCAGATAGGGTAGGTGGGGAAAATCATGGAGGACCTTGATAATGTTTGCAGACATTTCTGGTTGTCTCAGCTGAAATCAGGTATAGTAGGGGGAGTGAGTGCTATTAGTTTCTCATGGATAGAGGACACAGCTACTGCTAAATGCCCGCACCATAGACGGAACAGTCAGGTCAGCTGCAGCACAGTTATCTGGCTTCAAAATGTCAAGACTGCCTGAGAAATCCTGCCCTGGGGCTGCTGCCTCCAGCTGAAAAAGTCAGGGATGGGGGAGGGGGAGGGGTGTTCCAAATGTGGCTTGTTCACTGCTTCTGGGATTTGAGAAGGCCTCAGTAAGCCTGTGAGGTCTTCATCTTGACAATTTCTGATCCAAGGACTTCCTACATTTAGAGCTCCCTACTGGCAGGCTGCTTTAGAGTCCCAATATGCCCCTCCTTATATCCAGATCCTTTTCAAAATGACGATGCTTGCTTACAGCTTAACTTGTGCTGTGTCCTGTTTCCTCGATAACCTTTTTGCTAGAAGACAGCTAGGTAATACAAGCAGTCCACGGTTCCTTTCTTTTCCTCCAGAGAAACTTCGGGAAGCAGTATCATAGCAAAGTACTAACTCCAGAGGAGAGATCCACACAGTCTCGGGAAGAAGAGCAAGATGAAGTACTGACCTTCCAGTCCTGACCAAGAAAAAACAGGAGGACCCCACTAAGAGATACACTTGGTCCTCCCAGGTCTTAGTTCATCCAGTTTAACCTGTATTGAACCACCAATCATGAACAGGGCCTCTATTTGCTTCCACAATAAAGGAGAGAAAATATCTATCCCCACAATCAGTTGCAAAGGCAGGGAGATACAACAAGAAAAAGATACTGGGAACAAAGAGATGGTTTATTTCAGTCACCGGTGGCTCTTAGTACTAGGTTTTGTTCTCAAGTGTCTAGGAGTGAAAACAAAATTATGAATTGGATTTTCACTGTTCCAGAATCAGTTGACTTTTTAGAATCAATGGCCATTCTGAATCTTAGAGAGAGTACATCTAAATCAGAGTGCTGCTTCCTAGATGTTTTTTTTTCACACTCCATGAAACAAGTATCTTCCTTGAAAGATGATCTACTACTAAAGACAAAACAAAACAAAAAGGCAAACAAGCAAACAAACCAAGAGTTATGAGGTAAGACTGAAGCCTGAATTCTTGTCGCTCTATTACACGTCTGCCTGGGAAGGCACTTCCAGGTCTGTTTTCTTTCAATTTCTCTTAAAGAGAAATAAGAAAAAGGAGCAAGTGGCTGAGATTTCAGGCAGCATCGCTGATGAGACGAGGAAGGCCTCAGAACTCTAGCCACACAAACACAAAAACAATAAACACAAAGAATAAATTGATTTGTAGATGATTAAACAGTAAGATATTCAGGCCGATCCCTAAGGTAATAACAGTAATGACAGATCCTGCTAAAATACAGCCTCAGGAGCCTTCCTGGTCCCAGCACACGACAAGGAAATGACAGCTTCCATTCTTTCCAGACTGTAGCCCAGAATGCTGACAAAATGTCACACAATTGTGCCTTATTATCAAGCACTAATGGATTGTAATGAATAATTTATGAAGAACCCAAAAGTAGGCTCTCCCTCATTTTGCTTAAAAAAAAAAAAATCACCTGAGGCTTCTGCCCTAAGCCCCTGCCACTAGTGGAACTGGCCTTCCTGGTCATGTAATCTCTTGGTGTTTTCCTCCCATAAAGAAAAGACAGTTGTGACTGGTCAATTTCCATGACCAGCTGGTTCTTTCCAGATGATCCTCATCCTCACCCCTCCCCTATGAGCAATGCCCTTCAGGAGACCTCACCACAGTTCCTGAGATCTCTGGAGATTTCCCAACATACAGGATCCCCTTCCCAAAGGCGCCTGTCTCAGAGCCTCAGATACAGTCAGTACCAACTTGAGGGCCATGTGACCCTAGCGTCCAAGCTGAGACACTTCCTCATGGCCTCTCCACTCCACTTTTGATCATCACCTAGTGGTGATCACCTAGTGGTGTACTAGCACTTCCTAGGGGGGGGGGGCAAAAGATAAATGGGAAACTCAATAGAATTCAACTTTGTATTTTTTCCATTTGAAAATGCTGTAAAAAATGGTTTTTAAAAGGTGTATGTGGCCGGGCGGTGGTGGCACACGCCTTTAATCCCAGCACTCGGGAGGCAGAGGCAGGCGGATCTCTGTGAGTTCGAGACCAGCCTGGTCTACAAGAGCTAGATCCAGGACAGGCTCCAAAACCACAGAGAAACCCTGTCTCGAAAAACCAAAATAATAATAATAATAATAAAAAAGGTGTATGTGTATGTGTGTATATACAATGACTAAAATAATCTAGATGACTCTGAGTCCAACTTTCATTTTAAATGTCTCCCTCTTATTTCTATAAATAACCACATTACCATATTAAGAGCTCATGGGCTGATAGGAAGAGAATAACCAGATCAGTCCCATTAGGGACCATTGTACAGAGTTAGAATCATTGCATGAGTTGCTCAAGATCACAGAACTGGTTGGCAGCTAATACTGGGTAAGACTAGGTAGGAGTCCAGTTGCACTTTCTAACCATACAATCAGGAACTGAAATCTTTCCAGTCTGGCTGGATACAGAGAAAAGCAAAGCAGCCTTAAGAGAGGAAGCAAGGCAGTGCGATTGTCACAGGAAGTGCAGAGGAGATTCCAACAGCTAAATCAACCAGCTCCAAAATGGGGATTACTATGAAGGTGAATTTACAGCAGAAAGAGGATAAATAACACTACAAAGGAAGACTGTTGACAGGCACTGGGCACAATGCTTTAATACTAGTGGCATTAAATGAGCAGAGATTTAGGACATATGCATACTTTATCAAACGTATTTCCACTACACTTGCTGCTTTCTAAGCTAGTGTTAGGATGTCACGATTAGCTTGGGTCTTTGTTTCCAAGTCGAAATGGAGAAAAACAAGTCATGAAGATAGAGGTAAATATGCTTCTTGTACTTTAACGCAATATAAAGTTCATTAGAGTTCCCCAACCCCACCCCTATCCCACCTACACCCCAGGAATTTGTTAAGACAGAGAGATTCTGCTGACCAGGTCTGAGGCAGTGTTTTAGTTTCCACATCTCTAGCCAGCGTCCAGCAGGAGCCAGGGGTACTGGTCCTGAGGACCAGGGGCAAGGGAGGGAAGGGCCTGCAAGGAGGAAGAAACCCCCTCTGCAAAGTATGAAAGAACAAGAAGGCCCAGCTGAAGGGCTGGTAAGAGGGTTAAATCACCTCCATGTTCTCTTCCTCCAATGGGAAAATGGGCCTCAGTGGAAGAGAGTGTTCATCTGAGATATAAATAACAATAAAAATATCCAAGAAGGTTCTAGAAGTGTTGACTAGAAAAGAATGAGAAAATCCTTGTTCCTGGGAACTCCTGAACAACCCAGACTTAGATGATGTCAGAAGTCTTCAGGACAGACTAGCTTGATTCCTCCCTCCCAGCCCTCCCTGTCTACTCTTCTCTATTTCTCCCCCCCCCCCCTTCTTCCCACGTCAGGCTGCCCAAGCCTATCTCTAAGGTGTTACTTCTTCAGTGTCTTAAATTTTATCTCCATTAAGAATCATACACTGAACCTTCTAGTTGGTTTTCTGATTCAGATAGTGGCAGACATGATAGGTTAGAAATGATTCAGCTCTCAAATCTTAGTTTTCTCTGTGGCTGTGACCCTGATTTCCTGTTTGAATACATACTATCACTCTTCACCTAATGCTCAGGAAGAAGCTCTTTCCCATGTGAGTGTCATAAGCATTCCATCAGCCAGTCCTTCCCCATCTCTCCTTTCTTCTATGGCAAAAAATTTAGATAAGTAAAAGGACTTCACATAGACTTTAAAATAAATAAGTAAATCTGTGTAGGGTTTGGACTAATACATAAGGCATAAGGTTAAAGAAACTGGAAGAGGGAAAAGCAGTGAAATGGTAACTGTGGTGGTGGTGGTTCGAATAAAAAACGGCCCCCCTGGAGAGCGGCACTACTAGGAGGTGTGGCCTTGTTGGAGTAGCTGTGGCTTTGATGAAGGATATGTCACTGGAGGTGGGCTTTGAGATCTCAGATGCTCAAACTAGGCTCAGTGTCACTCTCTCTTCCTCCTGTCTGTCCGTGTGGATGTAGGACTCCCAGCTACCGCTCCAGCACCTTGTCTGCCTGTGTGCACCTTGCTTCCTGCCATGATGGCAATGCACTAAATCTCTGAACTGTAAGCCAGCCTCCACTAAATGCTTTCCTTGATAAGAGTTGTCGCGGTCATTGTGTCTCTTCAAAGAAATAGAAACCCTAACTAAGACAGTAATTCAACACATTTCTGTCTTCACGGAATGAATGAGGATTGCGTTAGACTCAGACGGTCTAATCCGAGAGACGCTGAGGACCATCTTATGCATGCGCTGCTGGGTAAAAGAAGCAAAAATAAACAGATACTGCTCACAACTCAGTGAGACACACACAATCTGCACCGTAGTCATCTATAACCAAATAAACCAAAGGATGTGGCACACTTTGATAATTCAAGGAGACTAGCAGGTCATAAGAGACAAGAGTTGGGGTTTATTCAAAATGTAAGCAGAACTGAAATAACAAACTAGCAGTTCCTTTAGCTTTTGTTTTTTTTTTAATTATTTTGTTTGCTTGATTGGTTTCTGTGTTCCTAGGACTTGAACTCAAGGCTTGATATTCTAAATAAATTTTATCAACCGCAACCTACCCTCAGCCTATGGGATAATAATAAAACGTCTACAATCTTCAATTCTCAAACCTTAAAGGTGTGGATATCAAAACAGGCTCCCATCTTCCCTAAACAACAGTCACCATCTTTTTTAGGGCAAAGACAATTTGACATGCAGGTGCCTAGGACCCAGAACCACAGCTGGCTATAGAGAAATCTAGAAGCAGCATATTTTTTTTTTAAACTGGGGGAAGCAATAACACCATGATGATGCAAAGGCGCCAAAAATTAAAAACTAAAGCAAACAGGCAAGATTTGCTAACAACTCCATGCCCATCAACAGAGCATAGCAAACTGGTCCCAGCTTCTATAGGAAAGCAGGAAGGCCTGCCCTCCAGTCCTAGCTCTTAAGATGTTAGCCCTAAGAGTCTATCTTCCAGACAGGAAGGTTTTACGGCAGTGGGCAGGGGCTCATGATTTCACGGCCATTTCCCCCGCAAGGCTTGTGTCTGTGTTCTCATTTGAAGTGCAGCTTTGTTAGAAAAGTCTCGGCAAGGCAAACTCACATGCTGAAAGATTTTAGGACATAACCATGGAAGTGACAGTGTGGCTGGAGACACTCCACAGGAGCGACTCCCAAACCAACCTGGCACATCGAGCAATTCACAGGCATGATTTTCCTAACAAGTTGGGGCAGAGTGAGAATGCTTTTTACTCAAGACTGGATACAACAGGAATGTCAGCCTCCTGCAAGACACTTTCCGCAGGAGCCACAGCCCCTGACTGCCCCACTGGAAGACCCTGGCTCCACTAACTAGTGCGATTTCAGGCAGCAGATTCGTCTCAATAAACTATGATTTCCTAGTAAAACGGGGATAAAAGTGTGGAGTGGGGGGAATAGTGACTGTAGACCAGGAAGCAGGAAGCTTGACAATTTAGCAATTACAGCACAAGTAATTTCTTAGCATGAGGCTAGACACCATCAGCAAGGGAAGGGAAGGGATAGTGGAAGGGGAAAGGAGACAGGAAGGGACATTTCTTTGCAGTTTCCCCTGTTTGCAGAGTGGAGAACCTCTAAAACAATTACACACGCCATATGATAACAGATGTTATTTTAATAGATCGTCTTATCACTTGGTAAGAAGGTCCTGTCTTGCCTTGAGCCAATCACGTATTATCGATAGACCATTATTTGGATTGCACTACCCTTAAACTAAAAGAGACACATTCAAAAGCACCTGTGTTTGTAGAGCTAATATTTTTCTACTTCATTCATGCAGAAGACAAAAGCAGGTCCAGGCACTGTAGATTCAAACTACGTTCCAACTATGTCATGAAGTGGAGCTCTCTAAAGCCAGAAATAAGCTCACAGCTGATGAGTGCCCTTGTTGGTCTGTTCTTTATGTTTTGTTTTTTTTTTTTTTTATATCTAACCTTTTAACTGTGATTGCTGTCTAAATAAGAATATATAGGCAAATCTTTAGGTACATTTATTCTAAAGTCCATGCCGCTTGGTTGAGGTTATTTCAACTAAAGCACATATACCAGGCTTCACATTTTGGGAAAGAGATCCCCACAGCTGGCAGTAACTGAAGACAGGGATTAGCTTGGGATATGTATGGCTAAGGGATAACTATTTGACTAGCCTATGAGAGCGCTTGATTCTCAGCAGTGCCCTGCCCCCACTGATGTCGTTTTAATTTAACAATATTCTTAAAGGCTCAGTCTGCTTTTTAATACCACAGACCATGAATCCTGATTATTTAATAAAGTAATTTTAATACTGATGATAATTGTTTTCAGTATATATTTGTAACCGCATTCCTCCCATTCTGGAAGGAGGGAATCAAGTATAATCCAGTCTTGCCCATAAACACATTACAAGCTGTACAAGTTACACACCAAGATACACAGAAGGTCTCCATGGCCATTACTTCATTCAGTCTTACAACAACACTGAGATTATACCATCGGTCTTGTCCTTTCTACTACTTGTTCTTCACTGCAACAAGTAAAAGAAGGGCTAGAAAGGGTGAGCAAGAATCCGCAAGCTCTCACAGCTAGGACGCAGGGCAGCTGGGATGCAAATCCATGCTTTCAGCCACAAACTCATAGGCACGGCTATAAATAGCATGGGTGGAAGCATCGCTAAACCTTTCATCTAAATAGAGTCCACTGCAATATACAAAGTTATTTTTATGAAAGGAAACCGAGGGTACGCTTCGTGTTTACAGAGGGTAATGAGAAATTACATGCTGAAAGGCCACACTGATAAACAGCGGCTAGAACAACAGTCCACCGCAGAGGTACCTACGTATCAGAAATGCCTTCCCTGCTGGAAAACGGCTACAAGCGAGATTGCCATCAGCCAAAGCATGCTTTTATCCCTTCTGACGTGTTCTCTGTGGGGCTGGGGGAAACGCTGAAAATGCAACCCCCTCGCTTCTGCTAGTCTAGACAGTGGCAGACACAGAATTGAGTGTGACTAATAGATCCCAACAAACAAACAAAAAGAAAGCCAAGGGCAAAGACGGAGGCCTGCCGGTTATGGACCCTATAAGATAGAATCCTTTTTTTTTTTTTTTTTTTTTTACCCAGCTACGCTTCCCCACTGCTTCTGGTTAAGACCCAGTGACCATGGGGATATTTTTGTCCAGTAGTTTTCCTTCAACTCTTCTCTCCTTTATTTAGAAAGCCAAAATAAAAAGCAGAAAAACTATACTTAAATAGTCATGAGCCATACACTATAATAGGTAAACAAAAGTCCTTCGTCATTAGAGGCCACAAAAGAACATAAGATTAAAAAGCAAACTATAAACAGCTGCATCTCCCGTCCAATTGTTTACATTCTTAGACATCCAGTTTTTAAAAATATTCCCTGTGTAGATCAAAACATGCTGTGCTTGGAGAAGAAGAAAACAGTGACGTTAGCTTTAAACTACTACCCGGTTTATATATAAACAGGGCTAAGTTTATGCAGAATATTCTAGTTGGCAGCAACTGAACTGAACGGTTCAAATGCAGACCTATAATGTTAAGTGTGCTAATTATCTCTTACAGGAAAATAAAAAGAAATAGCTATGACACTGTTAAAATAATGTCTGAGCATAAGTTCTATCCAACTACCTAGATAATAAAAAAAAAAAAGGCCTTTTCAAGTTATTGGGTGCTGTGTTCTCAGATCTGAGTGAGGGCTGGGTATGTGTGCCTCAGTTGACCTATCATGCATGAAGTCCTGGGTTTGAACCTATGGGACATGGTAGTGTATGCCTGTAATCCTAGCAGTTGACTGGAAACAGAGAATTAGAAATTCAAGGTCATTCTCAGCAACAAAAACTTGAGGCCAGCCTGCCTGGGAAGCCTCTGCAGGGGTGGGCTGGCCTGGGTGAAACTAGGGAGGCACATTGCCTTTTTGTCCCCTACTCCCTTCCCACCTCTTCCTTCCCCTCAACGTTTCTTTTTCATTTCAGTTTTTTAAATACATTCCTTCAACTGGTACCTGGTACCGTTCATAAATATGGTCAGCTCATTTCAGATGATCAGGTTTAGAAAACTGGGTGGCCCCATACCAACCACGTTCATTGTTGTTGCTGCTAACATTCTTGCCTTCAAGCACTAGAACTCTAATCTAATGAAAAATTGCCCGTGGGAGCCAGGGAAATGACTCAACACATAAAAGGGCTTGCTACACAAGCAGGAAAGTCGGAAGTTCGGAGCTCCAAGGCCTGGTTTAAAAAAAAAAAAAAAAAAAAAAAAAAAAAGGCTCAGAGCACAAACAAATGTTACAACTGGCTAGGTTGTGGTTTGGAAAGACAATTGTAAATGCTTATATATGTCACTGAGAAACAACTGCTAGCTAGGCTTTTGCAGAGTTATACTGGTCAATGGGAAAGCACTTTCTGCAAACGAAATGTAAAGAGAAAACTTTTACAGGGATTTTTTTTTTCTTCAGCAAACAAATTTCTAAACATAGCACTTGGGTTTAATAAAAGGACACATACATACTGACTTCTGGAACCTAAAACTTCAAGGGCTTTGGGCAGCTGGCAACTGTCCTGAGACATCAACCACTCAACAGCTGCTGAATCAAGGAACATTCCAAAACCTACTATTTCCTATAGCATGGTAAATGCTGGCATGCGAGGAAACACATGTCCTCACAAAAGCCAGAGGAAGCAAACAGGAGCTTTTGTGATCAAACCAGATACATCATTTCCAAGATAATCTTTAAATGAATATAGAATAAGGTACGAATTTGTGTCAAAGTTCTTATGAAGAAAATATAATAAAAAAAACTTTGGGGGGGGATACAATTTAAAACCTGTTTCCTCCTTCATAGAAAACTCAGGGGTGTTAAAAGTCACAAGAGAAGTCAAATAGACAGTAGTTAACAAAACTATGAAAATACATCAGGAACTCTCGCCTCCTAAGACTGTGCTAGAAGAAAAGGGAGGAGAAAATGTTCACCCACACTCCAAACAGGACTTTTCAATTTATGTGCGACGATTAATTTTGTTTGGATTATTTCACACTTTATGATAAGATTAAAAACTAGGATTCCATGAGTGGCTTTACTAAAAGGTTGCTTCAAACACTATTCTCAAAAGCCAGTCTCTGAAAAAAAAACCCAATTAAATTATAAAATGTTAATAAACTAAATCTCACAGGATAGCAAATCTAATCCACTCCACACTTCTCTATAAATGTACGGAGCCATATTTGTTTGCTTTTTTTTTAACCTCCTAATCTCCCGTGGCTCCATTAGTAAGCCCTAAAAAATGTAACCTGGCCTTTACACTCTTGTCCATCTGGAATGTTTCCATGTTAGAGGAAACCCTTGCTCCTCTGCCTCCACGAAAGTACGCAGCTGGCAAAAACCTGTGCACGTACGAGGACAAGCACTTTTATCCATGCAAACACATGGCTCAAACATTTAATCCCCGAGCACCCACATCTATTCCTTTTCAGATAATGCTAGGAAGGACGTGTGCTTTGTTAAAAGATGGAATTCTAAGCCGGGTAGTGGTGGCGCACGCCTTAATCCCAGCACTTGGGAGGCAGAGGCAGGTGGAGCTCTGTGAGTTCTAGGCCAGCCTTGTCTACAAGAGCTAATTCCAGGACAGGCTCCAAAGCTACAGAGAAACCTTGTCTCAAAAACACAAACAGACAAAAAATATGGAATTCTGTACCATTATCAGAAACCAAATGCTATTCTTTGTTAAAAGAGAATGCAGAACAAAGCTTGGATACTTTCCGTCAAAGCTGTCTGAAGTCCAAGGTGCCATCTTCACCACAGCCCATTAGAAGCCTTGGTACCAAATATGTGCCGTGCAAGGATCAACTCATGAAAGTAATATTGTGAAACCCAAGGCTACACTTCGTTCCTTCTCAGAGCAGCAATTCCCAAAGACACATTTCAGTAAAGATTTAGGAATTGCCAAGGCTCCCTGCACTGCTTCTGAGAAAACCAATCCTACTGACTCTCAGGATGTCAGACAAAACTTAAGACATTAAACTGAGTTCTATACCAAGCTTTACCACCTAACACACCGAGGGCAGAAATATGAGAACTCAGACAATTCAGTTCTTAACTATTGGTTTTAATGAGCAAAACAGACTAATAAAATCTAGCCCTCCAGGTATCTGACAACATAATTGCTTTGGAATGCGCTTTGCTATTAAATCTAGCTGTTGCTGTAACTGAGATTTTTGGCCACACAACTTCAGGGGATGCTGGGTTTACTTTCTGTGTGTCAATACCAACTATACCACAGACTTTTGCCACACACACACAAGACCGTGCAATCACAGCCACTGGAAACCAATTTCCAAGGACACAGTACCTCAGAATTCTACTGTATGATGGAGACATTTTAAATAATTCTCAGCCGTCTACCCTACTCTAGTCCACAGTCACCTATACTTAAAACTTTTGCTTCTTATCCAACCTTCAATGGAGAAAAGCCTACATGAAATTGCAAAGAGTATTCCTCTTCCTCAAGATAAAACTAAATTGTGTATGATTTGGCTTTGAGTTTTATAGATAATAATATAGAAATTCCCCCAGTCTGTTGTCTTAGTTAAGCTACAAACGATAAATCTTGATACTTAAATAATTGCTTTGTGAAAACCATCCAGAAACCATGACAGACCCTTAATCCAACACTCCTCTTCAGTGTGACTCTGCAGAGGGTAACTCTAGGAACTAATAGAGCCTATACAACATGACCTTGGGCCAATTGTTACCTAGTCAGAGCTTTAAATCTGCTAACCTTAATAGCCACAACCCAGGAATGGTTCCATTCAACCCAAATATTGGTCTTACGATTTTTTTTCCTTTCTGTTTTGCTTTTGTGTCTTGGCTACCCTCACTGCAGGTAGCTTCCCCGAAGAAAACCGAATACAAGAAGTCAGATTAAAAAACAAAAGAAACCATGATTTCAGCATGGATAAGGCCCCCACCCCTAGTTGAGACACTGTGGGCAGTTAACTGTGGCTGGTAGGAGAGGGGTGGGAATATAATTTTCTTCAGGGGTGCAGTCCCTGGTAAGTCATGTATGAACACACACACAACATGAAATTAAGAAGAAAACATGTTGAAAAAAAGGGTTCAAAGAAATAAGAGGAGAATGAAGAGGAGGTGTCTATGATAAAAAATATATTAAAGCCATATAAACTTGTCAAATAAATAAGCCATCTTAAAATATGGGTCTTATACTGTTGTGAAAAGATTTGAAAAACTTGGAACATGTCACTAGTCTCAATAAATCCTAGAAAGAGATAGATTAGATAGATAGATGATAGATAGATAGATTAGATAGATGATAGATAGATTAGATAGATGATAGATAGATAGATGATAGATAGATAGATAGATAGATAGATAGATAGATAGATGATAGATAGATAGATGATAGATAGATAGATAGATAGATAGATAGATAGATAGATAGATAGATAGATAGACAGACAGACAGACAGACAAAGAGAGAGAGAGAGAATGAGGATGAGGTTACCACCCTAAGAAAATGAAGTCAAACGGTCTAAATGATAGGCCTCTGTAGAATCAAGCTCTGTAGGTGAATTCTAGGCCCATTTGAATGTCGGGCTGTAGTGTCGAGGTGTGAACGCTGTGTGTAGGATGCTCCTAGGAGAAGGCAGGCACATTTAGCTCCAGGAATGTCACCAGTCCTGTATGTAGAGTTCTACCAGACAAAATTTACTTCTTAGTAATTCCTTTCTGAGCCAAAAGAATCCGCTTCCAACTCCATTTCCCACTTCTTGGATTATATGGTTTACTCTCCCAACTCACAGTACAGCTTCATGCATTCATATTTCTTTCTTAGGATGAGATTTTCTCAAATTTACCTCCCTCTGGCCCTATAGCTGAGTTGAAATGGGAATTAGACATGAGATCACGCTTTAGATTTCCATTGGGTAGCCAGTAACAAGCTCACAATGAATGGCTTTTGTTTTCAGAGAAACTGTCCGATAAAGTTCTCTGCTCTACTCCGTGGGAAAGCAGCAACGTAGCTGGGTTTTCTACAAAGTCGTTAACATCCCTCTGTATCTGTGGAAGTTTTCCAAAACAGCCTTGTGAGCGTGAACAATCCTTTGTGAGCTCCTAAGAGTGAAAACTACACGGGGCTTTGCCATCGGCCTGCTCCACAGTTGACCACAGGGTTTTAGAGCAATCAAGGAACTCTAGTTCTGCTCGATGGAAGGTCAAGAGAAAACAGCAAGACCTTCCTAAGAGATTCCTCCACCATCTCATTGGAGAAATCTGAGGTATGTTCCACAGGTGAGAAAACTGGAACCAGAAAGGAACTGGGCCAAAAAGTAAACCTGTTAGAAACGTGAGCCCAGGATTTATGCTAAAATGGATTCAACTGAAGTTTACGTTGAAAAATAAAGATGAAATACATGGGAAATAGCTGCCTTATCTTATGTTTAACGTGATACGAGCTTTATTGGCTGTAGCTAACAGCAGTCCCAGAGTGAACAAAGTATGAACAAACAATACGCATTCATTTCTTTGGATTATTTTTCTATCAGGTTTCATCTTTGATTTTTTGTCTGTTTTTTGTAGGATGATCAAAAAGAAGAGCATTTCCAGCAAACCACTCAAAGATTTTCTCAGTTTTCTCGAGTCCTCTATTAATGTGACATTGGTTCTTCCGCCCCTTCAGGTATCAGAAGCACTAGAGTAGCCCTTACCTTTGTGCTCCCCTACTTGCTTCACCTGACTACGCTAGTTCCATCCCTGCCACCCCGATTTGTGAAAAGCATGGTTCTCCAATGTCACTTTTCACTAACTGGCAGGTGTCCAAGATGAACCTTCTTTCGCATGGAATCACACAGATGGAGGAAGAGATACCATTTATAGAACAGAGCCAGCGAAGACAACAGGAGCCACCAGTTCACTAGTGAATATCCTTAGGTCTGCCTTCCCTGAGAGATCCTTATCATTGCAAGAACTCGATAATGAAGAGTGCTCCCCCCTCCCCCACCACCATATGGTAGGATTTGGTGTCATTACCCTCCAGTATGCCTCCCTGAAACTCCTAGGAACAGCTGCCTACAGCTGCTCAAAGCAGGAAGAGTCACGGAATTAGCACTTAAAGACACATGGTACCCTCAAAAAAGCCACTGAAAGTTAATTCAACCAATGTAATTTTCCAGGAAGTAGGATCTGAGAACGAGCGAGAGAAAGCAATAAAAACCAACGCAAACCCACTATACCTAATCTGTGCTACATGTTTCTACTGTGGACTTTAAATATTGAAGAAAAAAAATATTTTGAAATGCAGGTATTGAAGCCAGCTTTTATCTAGTGCACAGGACAATTAAAGGATTAGACTAACACTCTACTTCCTAAAACATAATGAGACTTCCACACAGTGCCAGTAGCTGGTAGCCAAGGGTTATCAGCAAGGCTAAGCTTGGATCTCATAACCTAAAAATGACTTCCAATAAAAAGAGTGCTGAAAGATAGGCACGAGGGTATAACAGGTCAAGAAATGAGCAGGTCACATCAGGTGATGTGGACTCCAGAACAAAAAGGACTGAGCCAAGACATATTAAAAACTGGGTCAAATTGTTTATAGCTAGTATGTCTTTTGGAGGATTAAAACAATGATCTGACCTCAGAAGTAAAGACCTGGCTATTCTTTACCATAGAGATCCAACCCTGAAGAAACTAGATCAGGTATGTCTTGCAGGCAATGTGTCAAGAGTCACTGCAGAGTGGCTCAATGTCCAAGCAGGCTTGGATCTAAGACCAAACTCTACTGAAAATTTTTATCAGGCCTGGTTTGGTCCATGGGCATTTCAGAGGCTAGAGCAATGTCTTGTTGAAGTCACCCCAAGCATATACCTACCTTGCACTGGGAATGAATCTATGGTAATCTAGATCAGAAGTAGGTTTTGCTTACATAGAAGAGATGCCGGCTCATAACAGATCACTCAGAACTGTATATCTCTATATAACTATGTATCTCTTCAATAGAACACCTGGTGGCCAGGATGGTCCTGGCACATTTGCTAACCTTCTCCATCATAGTTTGGACAAAGCCTAACTGATTGTGGTTTCACAGTCTCTCCAAGGTCTGGTCCAAGTTTATTATTCCCCTCCATTTATTCCATCTCTTCCAGATGTGTCAGAAAATGCCAGAACTGATCCCACTACAACTTACTGCAGATACTGAGCCCCCAGGAGCCATCTCACCTGCATACAGTCACGGTACTACCTCCTTGCCTCAAGTACACATTTTTTTTTTTACTTAAACCTGCCTTCTTCTCTCTCAAAATAGCCCACCCTATCTTCTTTTTCCCTTTATAGCATTCCATTTCTTTTGCGGTTCTTCCCGAACCCGTGTTACTTTTGGGTGTCATTGGTCTCTTTCATTACGAGAGAACACAGGCCATGAAGACACAAACCCATTATTTTTTCCAATTAACCAGATACAAAATTTGCTGGTAAACTTGACCCTTAATAGTAAAGTTGAAGTAGTATTTCTGGATATGTGCTGACTACATTGACACATATTAAATAATGAAATACTAATAATGTGCCGGGCGGTGGTGGCGCATGCCTTTAATCCCAGCACTTGGGAGGCAGAGGCAGGCAAATCTCTGTGAGTTCGAGACCATCCTGGTCTACAAAAGCTAGTTCCAGGACAGGCTCCAAAACCACAGAGAAACCCTGTCTTAAAAAAGAAAAAAAAAAAAGAAATACTAATAATGAAATAAGGCAGTAATACTTGGAAAGGTTGAAACAAACCAAACCTGGGCCTAAGAACATGGTTCAGTCAGTAATGTGCCTGTCACATAAACGCAAACTCCTGAGTTTGACTCCCCAGCATCTATGTAATAAGTGAGGCATGATTCACGGGACTGTAATCCCAGTGCTAGGAGGCAGAATCAGGAAGACATCATGGGCTCACTGGTCAACTAGCTAAATTTGTGAAATCCAGGCTAATGAGAGACACTATCTCAAAACAAAACAAGGAAACAAGCAAACAAAAACAAGTAGAGAAACAAACAAGGAAGAGAACAACAGAAGAAGATACATGAGGTCAACCTCTGGCTACTATACACTACAAACACCCCTATGTTCCCCAAAAAATATATAAAGGAAAGAAATGAAAGAAGTCAAACCCAGAAAGCTACTCAAAAACCTAGTTCTTTGTATGCAGCAACAGCTACCAAGACTGCAACGTGCATGCCTCTGTATTTGTTGACTTTAAAATCCATTTGAAACTAGATCTGTATGCTATAAAAACCAGTTTGGATGGCCTTGAAAGTTTACTAAAATTCTGATTCTTCCTAGTATGTGACTCACTCTCCAAAACAATGAAGTAATACTGCCATCGCAGGGCCACTAACAGTCAATATGGTTCATGTAACCATGCTTGGTGTCCTTCGATATGGTGTCATTGCAATGGAGGAGACAAAGAGAAGCAAGTAACTGGCAATAGCATCCTACAACTTCAACATGACAGCTAGTGTTGCATCACCCTGAGGATGAGTTCCCACTTACTGCACTAAAGACGTGCAGATGACAGTCCTCCATCCTCCGAGCACAGTCAGAAAAGAGTTGTGACAGGTATCAAAAATGAAGACAAGTCAAGGACTTGACAAGGACAGTAATTAGTGATGCAGTATGTGGGCCCTGCACTCTGGATAATCCAAATTCAACGGTTCAGTGACCAAAGGGGAAAGTAAAGCTGAATCAAGAACAACAGGGATATCTTCAGAAGCAACTCTAAGGAAGGGTAGCCACAGTGCCTAAGCCTCCATCCAGAACTCTACAGAAGAAGCACAGAGCCCTTCTTGGACCTGTTGGACACTTGAAGCCAATCAGTACACGTATAGAAGACCTGTAAGTGTAAGTAATGTCATTTTTGCTTTCCTAGGACATTCAAAGGAGTCTTAGAAACAACTTCCATGTGACACGCAGTAGCTTATGGACGGACCATTACTTGTCGTTATGGTATCAGTGCAACTTAGCAAAACTATTCCGTTAGTGGGAACAGGAAAAGTAACAGACTCCTCTGCCAGAAAATGTTGTGTCAAGACTTCAGGAAACATGCATATGAGCAATCAATCATAATCAAATGGAGTCGAATCTTCGAAAATTTCTGAATGAATCCAGACTCTTCGCTGAGCATCAACCCCAACCATGGATTACCTAACTACTGTTGAAGGTCTGGCATTTCCAATCTTAAAGAATATAACACCAGTGTCAACAATTACCATCTGATAAGCAGTCAGGACATCAGGAAGTCCATTCATTTCCCAGAAGGGTAACAGAAGGTTTGAAAAACGACACCAGTCAAGACCTAAAAACCATGAATGTAGTTTTAAAACTTCATGGTTAAGGCTGACTAGGTCATAGACAGATAATTACCAGTGCTCTCAAATTAGTGCTAGGGAAAACTAATAATCAAGAACTCTCTCTATAAAAGAGAAACATCATTTAACAAGCTACCTTTTAATTCCTTTAATTAGTCTTATAAGCTATTATTTTTCCAACCATATATTTGAAAACCTGAATGACTTCTTACTTGATAAAAAAAATTTCAAAATAAACTTAAAAAACATCAATTTAAAACTAAATTTAACATGATAATAATAATAATCAAAAGGAATGGCAAGAAGGCCTACCAGGTAAGGGCACAGCCTGATGACCTGTGTTCAAGCCTCGGGAACCATACGGTAGAAGAAAAGAACTGGCTCCCACAGGTTGTCCTCTGGCTTCCACAATGTGTCATGGTGCACGAGTGCATGTACACAGGCACACACATACACACACAAATGAATAAAGATGAATAATTACCACCATCATCACAATAGTAAATTTGAATATGGTCCTTTTAGCCTCTCTGATAAACTTGCAAGATTGTGCATTTTGTCCATAAATTCTTCTACCATTGCTTTTGGCTGCGAAGCCACCACTATCTGAAAGAATGTCATCAGTTTATTACAGGTTCCTCTCGCCAGAATATGAACTTCTAAGAGGGCAGAAAACAACTTCTTTGTTCTGCTTTCTAGACAAGATCTTACAGTCTAACCCATGCTGGCCTTGAACTCAATACTGCCCTTCCTACAGAGTGCTGATATTATGGGCATAAGCAACCATCAATGTGGCCAGCATCCAAAATGATATCTAGCATTATAAGCATTTGAGGAACAAATGAAGAAACAAGCAAATCTAATACATTCTCATTGGACACACACATGTGATTATGCAGCATATGAGTGCAGAGTCATAAAAGAGACAAAAGAACATATACAAGTACACCTTAGAAGCCCAAGCATGGGAGGAAATATGAAGCCAGCAACAGAACTTAAAGTGCTCTCTAATTCTACCATGAGATGTCTGTACCAACTTGAGCAAGTTTCTTCACATCTCTGATCCTGAGTTTATTCAGAAACAGAAACATTTTTACTACCGCTAAGGACACTTGTAGCTCTAACATTTTCTAAATTTAAGAGACACAGTCAACAATGTTTATAATCTATCCTGCAAGGACAGAAAAATGAATTGTAAACCCTGACCCTTTATGAGATTATACCTCATTAACCAACCATTAATCTGTAAAACTGGGGTTATGAACCCCCACACATCCACCAGAGTTCCTCCTTTCTTCTCTTTTTGTTTACTTTGTTTTTTCCCAGTCTAATGAAGTTACCAGAAATAACTTTGAAACACAAACAAGCAGAGGAGCTAGGGAACATCTGGCTAATACAATACCAAGCACCTAGGCACAGAAAAGGGGGCTCCGCTTTGACACCCTCAATACCTATGCCGTATGCTGTCACTGTCTCTTCGGAAATCTCTGAAGTTGCCAAACACAGACTGGACCCAGTATGCAACTGTACATAACCAGCTACCATTCCGGTAAACACAGAGCACACCTTCAAGCCACAAATGACTTGGCCAGCACTATCTGTTATCCTTGAACAATGAGCGTGGACATGCAGAGGGTTTGACTAGTTCTTGCCCCCCACAAATCATTCCCTTGGGACATGTAAACTTTAAATCCTGTGGCCGATGTAGAAGAGCTGATCTAGCTTGCTTAGTAAATAGGCGAGCTACATTTTATCCATCTCTTCAAGATGGTCTCCTTTCTGCCCAGCCCAGACTGTAACAGGGGGGTCTCCCCACGGAGGAAAGCTCAGAGTCAGGAATACAGAGACTTATCTCCAAGCAAATTGTAAAAGGAAGAACACTCAGTACTATTTGTATCTTTCATAGTTAATATTAATTAAATCCACAGGAACTCTAAGCTGTATATATACACTCCTCTTTTTAAGTTTAATAAACAGGTTTCGGGCTTTAATCCTAACACATAGTTATAGTTTATAAAATAATTTTGCTTGCATGGAAAACACTTTTTTTTTACTATGCCAAGCTAATGAATGCAACCCAATTTCCTAGAATGTACCAGCACAACATGCTCATTCCGTGAAATAAATATCTGAGCTGCGGAGTCAACGCGAATGCACATCTTCACACACTCAATCACGCTCACTCCTGCAGCCAAGACGCCAGGCAAGCTGGTTGAATTGGAAAAATATTTCTAATCCGGAAACAACACACACCCAAAGCATCCTTGCCATCTGAAGGTGAAAGGGAGTTGGTAGGAGGGATGCAGACCACCATGAACCTCCCCCTCCACAGGCAATTGGCAGCTTACAAACACGCTCCCACTCAGCCTTTCATTTGACCCTCCAGACAACATGGGAAGATGGATTGGAGAAATATTGCTTCCTCCAAGTTTATGAACCAGAAAATTAGGTCAAAGAATGACAGGCTCCCCAAGGAGGCAGGAAGAAAATCCACACGTCTTCTTTTTCTGATTACACCGGTTACGCGCTGTCACTGGGTCCGCTAACCTATAGCAATCACCCTGGTGTGACATTAGAGATGTACACGGAATGGGTAAGCCCGTACTCTTTAGTCACAATCACAAAACACAGTCAGGGAAGAATGGGACCTCGGCAGTTTTGCACTTAGCTGAACAAGGATAATGAGTTGTAGGAAATGGAAGGATTTCATAAGGACAGGAGAAAGGAAACAATGGTAAATACTCATTTCCCTCCACACGCACTTTTTTGAAATTTCTAATCCTCTTAGAGAAGACGATTACAAGAACTCTTGGATCAGGAAAGCAGAACTCAAGACTTAAGCTGCTCTAAGTATCCTTATCAACAGAACAGGAAGCAATAAGTTACCGCTGCTGCATCCTCTTTCATGTGTTAGCTACAGTTTTTTTTTTCCACCACAGAAATTCACAGCTAGGACACGCCCCCAAATAGAATCTTTTGCTCTTCAGCCGTCAGCTGAAGCTTCATAAATAGCCCAGCGTATGTACTCCCGAGCATCGAGTACACCCCGCACACAGACATAGCCCAGGGTCTTGGACACTCTGGTGACAATATGGAATGTGCATGGTCAAGCAGGGACAGAAATGCTATAGAGGACACCACAGATGCCTGTGAGCTAATGACCTATGTATGGAGCTCCATGAAGACTATTTCTGGAAACTTTGAAATACAAGCCATTAGAAGATATATATTCCTATTTTCTACACACGGCTCACAAAGACCTTAAGACTTTTGGTTAAAGAAAAACAACTTTGAACAAGTGATTCATTTTAGTGAAAGGACTGTGTTTTAAAAAAGAAAGAGAGAGAAGAGAAGAGAACAAAATAGAAAAAAAGGAAGAGAAAAAACAAAACCATGGGTTTGCTATTAAAAACAAATTTTCTAGTCAACAAGTATATAGCACAAAACTGGTCATAAGAGAATGTGTCTGAAGAATTGCATGTGTAATTCAAGGTTAAGATAACAAGAATCTCTCTTCCTCTCTTGCATACACAGTTGTAAGAGATGCCAGATATAATCTTTATGATCTACTATATCAGGAATTTTATTGCTAAAACTGCTGAACAATCTGAAACCATTTCAGGGGTGGAGGGGTGATGGAAATTCTGTGTTTGCAAAGGGAAAGGGAGGAGTATGCGGAATTGCACTAGGAAGCACAAATAAATGGCTTGGGATTTTTAGTACTTTTTTCTGTGCACCCTGGTGACTCCTTTCTTCCCCTCCTCCATCTTCGCCAACCACATCTCACCCAAAAAGTACAGGATTTTGCCCTGGATCCCTGAGGATCACAGTTGCCTTAAGATGGCCAAAGATTACCTAGATGGCTGCTTCAATGAACAAATAGCACTGACATAGAACACAATAAAGTCAGAAGAAACAGAAAGTGGAAAGCCATCACCAGCTGGAGCCTAGGATGATCAGGAGCAGGGCACAACAATGCAGGGCATGAAAAATATTTTGTATAGGTTTCAGAAACAACCACAGGGTTAATAGAAGGTTTGAAAAGAGCCATAACTGTAAACTAAAAAATGATTAAAGGGAAAATCAATGACTGGCTTCACAAGGGTCTTCAAACACATGTAAAAAGAAATGTCATAATAAGCCAATTGACTGGCCAAGCAAACTGTGGTACAGCCATAATGGGTTATTAATCATCAATAAAACAAAGGGAATATACAAGCCATGTAAAGATGCAAATGAACCTTTCACGCATATTACTATATAAAAGGAGTCAATCTGATACAGTAACTAACATACTAAAAGAATTACCAGAACATAGATAATTCAGAGACTGGTGACTGTTGTAAGACCGGGGAAAGTTCAATGTTGATCAGAAGGAAATCTTAAGATTAAATTACTCTGTGTGACAATCTAATGGTGAACACAAGACATTAAGCACTTTGCAAAACCCATAGTACTTTATAGCATACATAGAGAACTCAAGTATGTGCAAAGTTAACTAAATCATTTGTGAGTTCAATGGCCATAGGATGGAAATAATAAAGTGACAAGAGACTCAACATGCATTTCAAATGCATGGAGTGCCCTCACAGAAGGAGGTAGGAGGGGTGAGGGCTGACTTGAGTAACTTGGAAGTAAGGAGTTTCTGAAAACAGAAGCAAATGATAGTGCACACAGCACTGACTTACGGTTGTTAAAGTTGCTTCTCAGGAATATGGGCTGCCAACAATCATGAGGTCTAGTGCAACAGTTTCATCGAAGACTAAAACATTCCATCCCTTCGGCAAACAACTCAAACTAGTGTCAGGAAGTTCCTGAAACTGACCAGATTCACTAAATCTGTCAGATTAAGCTATAAAAGCCAGGAGTTCTCCCTCAGATGGAAAAGAGCAGAGCTTTGAAGAAGACTCTGAGGCAAGTAAAGCTGCAAAGATGACTACGAGACAAGACCAGAAAGCCTGGAAGAAGAAAAAACCAACTGAATTGGCTGGAAGAGGTTTAGAACAGAGTAACCTAGAAAGGATGCTCTTCAGACTTGTGAGCTCCCTACGGGCTGTGGAGTGTGCTCCAGGCTTCCCAACTTTTGTGAGCTGTCTCCCATGGTGGTGTGTGCCTTAGTGATAGCGTCTTCAGTAATTTCTACTCCTGTAAGTAACCCTTCATCCATACTCCTGCAAGTAATCCCAATAAAAGACGTTGTTTCAACAAATTGAACTTAGGTGATACCTGTACTTTCTTTGGTTGGTCATAGGATCCCTTTCTGGGATGAGGGGATGTGTGTGTGTGTGTGTGTGTGTGTGTGTGTATGTTAGGGATTTTCAGTGGGTGTTAAGTTTTCTTTTAAAGATTATATTCAAAACTGGTAATGTATTTATATATTATTCCTTTTAATATATAGATGTGTATGTGTGTGTGTTACATCTCTCCAGAAAAAGTTATGTCATGCATCATAGTCTGAATATCTTCATTTAAATAATAACTTAAAAGCCTCAATTAAAAAAATTTAAATGTCAGACATATCATGCATTACCACTAACAAAATCAGAATGAGTCATCTCAGAAGGAATGTCCTAGCATAGCAGTTGTTACCCCTACAGAAAATAATCTCAAAAGCTGCAGTATTTCCTCCAGACAGGTAGAGATTTAACAGGAATATTCCTGAAGATCTTTACTTGTAAAATACATAGTCATACCAAAATAAAAGTTTCTTGTATAAGACCAGTTTCAAGACATTAATCTTGGCTCCCAATTTGTGTAAGAAATATACCAGAGAAAAGCAAGTGTGTTAAATAATTTTCTCATGTTATTTTTATCTACAAAATTTTGGGAAAGGATTAATATGTAGCTACATTACCAGTTTTGAACATAATCTTTAAAAGAAAACTTGACACCCACTGAGAATCCCTAACATCCAACCCTGGAACATAATCTAGGATTCACAACCTCCATGAACATGTGGTTTAACACACACTGGTGTTTCCAGTTGCCACCTGTTCCAGCTCATTCACCTTGGACAATTTCTCTCAAGCAGACACACTAATTTCAAACACTACTCACTTTTCTTCTATATCCTTATCTTCTTATATCCTTACTTTTATTCTATATCCTTATTCTATATCTCTGTGACATCAGAACACACCGACTTTGTTTCATCTGGAAGTCAGGAGACAGCCTTACTCATGGTTGGTAAAGCCACAAGCATACAACTAATGAAATACTTATATACAGACAGTATACAGGGCCATGAGTTTATAAGGAAACTGTGAACTGTTGTCTCTAGTCCACCCTTCCGATTCATGGAAGGGGCCAGAAGTCCTTGCACCTTCTCTCAGAGCATCCTACTTGTTGCCTGGGGAAGCTGGCCCTTTACAGCTTCCTTGTCTGACCTGTTCTCAGGAACAGAAGCTGTAGGAGGGCTTGAAGTAGAACTCCAGAGAACCACTATTACAACCAGGATGTAATAATTCACTAGCACCTCATTATAGTCATTAACCAAAATATTCTTTCCTGTCTGCTCTACAAATATCCGAGTCTTTAGAAATTCTTAACCACATAATATACAGCCTTTTTAAAGCTGGTTTCATCTAACTTTTGGGTACAGAAAACACAAAAGCTTACTGCACAACAAGTGGAGATGTTAAGACAATGTTCAGACACACTGTATCAGGAGACAATAATGGCACTAAGCAAATGTCTATAATTAACAGGTAGGACCTACCTGAATATTTCCCGTACTGTGCTCTAAAACACATGGTGCAACATTCATTCATTTCACACCTAGATACCACAAACAGGATCTCCCAAATGCCAAGCTCATTCCACCACATGCTTGAAGCTCACCGACAATGAGGCCACAGAGAGAAGCCACCTCTTTAACAATCGGTACATACCTGGTGGGAAATATTGCCAAGCTTTAAGAATTAGCATGAATGTCAAAGGGCCTGCAAAGGGCCCATAGAGCTGGATCTCTATTTAAAAATAAAGCAACATATTTATGTGATAGAACTTGAGGAGTTGGAGACTTTATATAAAAAATAAACTATTTTGGTGTTACACATACATTTACTCAGACCTTACCTTCAGTTTTCATATTTGAAATGTCAAATAATGTTATTCATTTATCACTTCTGAAGTAAGGTCTCACTAGATAGTCCTCGCTGGTCTGGGACTCATAGAGCTACACCTGCCTCTGCTTCCCAGATGCTGGAATTTGGGCCCATACAACTAAACTCAGCCCTAACTAATGTAGTAAGAAAGAATTGCTGTGACAGCTAATTGAGCCTAGACTAAACTTTGTATTACTTTGGACATAATACTGACTAACTTCAAAAGCAAATACCAAAATGACCTCTAAGGAACAGAAGGGGAGCGCCTCAAATCTTAGCAACCGGGATCAGTTTCCTGAACCTAGGAGACACTTTAGCAGAGTTGCTAAAAATGGATGGCCAAACTGCCAAAAGAATTCATTTAAGTTTAATGGCTTTGCCCAGTCCTCCCCACATATTTTTACTGAGGGTTTAATTGGCAATAATATACCCAAGAGAAATGAGGCAGAATGATACATTAGAAGGGGGCTTATGAGTTACAAACTGAATAACTGGTCTTTTCTAAAAGCAGAGGTAGCTGATACACAGTTACTTTGTAAGTTATTTTTCTTTTCTTACTTTTTAAGTAAATTTGCTTTTGATATCTTTTATCTGTTTGTGTTCTGTGACAAGGTCTCACTATACAGCCCTGGATGTCCTAGAACTCACTAAGTAGATCAAGGTGGCCTCCAACCCACAGAGATCCACCTGCCTCTGTCTCCAGAGTGGTAGGATTAAAGGCGTGTGCCCCACCCAGGGTTTTTGATATCTTAAACCTCAGTAAAAATACTAAGCCATGACCTAGATCAGTGAGCTACAATTAACATCAGAAGAACTATATTAATAGAATGCAAGCCGATGAACCGCTGTTGGGACTGAGAAATAAATCTTGTCACAACGCAGCAGAGTTGCTGTCAATCTTCAAATGAATAGTTTGGAAAACAGGAGAAATATCCAAGGCTTTACAATACACTGCAGGGACTGAGGAGATGACTTAGTATGTAAACTGTTTGCTACACAAGCAGAAGGACCAGCGTTTGGATCTCCAGCATCCATAAAAAGTCGGGTATAGCAGGGTTTATCTGCAAACCCAGTTCTGAGAAAACAGAGTTGTGAGGTTTCCTGGAGCTTACTGACCAGCCAGTCTCCCCAAGTAGGCAAACTCCAGGCTCAGTGAGAAATCCTACCTCAAAAAATAGGGTGGGTAGCAACTAAGGAAGATACTCACTCTCAACCACTGGCCTCCATACACACATGTGAACAACACATATGCACAGGCACACACACTCAAGGACTTGTTCACACACACACACACACACACACCTATACACACACAAAAGGAACATTATTGCTATTTCAGAACGAGACATTTGTGAAGGATTCCACCCACATTTTCATCTCTATCAGATTGTAAAGACTATCATAATTTGCCTATATTTAGTACATATGATAGTATTAAGTCTAACTTTAGTTTTTTAAATGTTTTACAAACGAAATAATTCAGGGTCCCTAAAATATATTCACATTGTTGGTTTTCGCTGGGGATTTTTTCAAAAGCCTTTCCCTTCTGTGATCAAAGGCTCTCCTATGACCTCCTGATGACAAGCTGTCAATTTAACCAGAGGTTTATGAGTACCAGTTTGGACCATGGAGCCCACGTATACACAACTCAAAACTTGTAAGAAAAGAATGCCAGGAAGCCTGCAGCCACACAAGAATAAGTGTTGTCACTGTCTCTCAGGAAAGGGTGATCTTTCTGAAAGAGAGGCTGGGGCTAAGTATGCTTGAACTTGGAACCTAAAACACAACTATGTCTGTCTTTCTGGTCACTTAAATACACACATATGCACACACACACACACACACACACACACACACACACACACACACACACATATATATATATATATATATATCTTCCATTTTAAAACACAACTTACTTATGCTGGAAATTCGTTCAGAACTCTTTATATCTACGATGTTTTCCAAGCACCTCTGGTCACTATTTTTGAAAAATATTCCACTTGCTGGGGGGTGGGGGGGAGCCTGAAAGTGCCTGGTGTACAAATAACAATAAATCCTATCGGTGGGACATAGAAAGTCAAATGAAGCTCTATTCTTACAAAGGAGGCACATTCACTAAAAAGGTCCAACTAAGGGACCCAGTGAACTGGGTGGCATGCTTTTGTTTTGGTTTGGTTTTGGGCTTCTTTTTTTTTTTTGTTTTTGTTTTTGTGGGATGTTTGATAACGCAAGGACACTTTCTCAAGTGCCCATCAAATGCAGTGTGGTAACTGGAAGCGGGCTTTGAAGGCATAAAGACATTCCTCCAGTGAGTTTCACGCTGCAGGCTAAAAGCACTAGCCATTCATTTTTCCATCTTGAGACACATTCTTCACCCAGTTCAAAGGCAGAGAGACAACAAGCCGGCACACTCTTTTTGAAGGTCGTCCCTTGTAGGGACTTGTGAGGGACCAAAGCCTTAAGCTACAAAATATGTTTAAAGACCTGCTTTTAGAAATGCTACCTTTTTATTCCACTCTAGCTCCTACCTCCTAACTTAACTTTCCTCCCAACCCCCAGACACAAACTCTCACACACAGGCTCTCTCTGTCTGTCTCTCTCTCACACACACATACAACACACACACACACACACACACACACACACACACAAATGGGGAAGTTTAGGCAAAAGAAAATGTTTTAATTATATTCTCAGTGATTTCCAACTAACACTCGCAGAAATTATTTCATTATGCATCCTTTTAAAAATAGGGTATCTATTTATAATCCTTAACCTAAGCAGAGAGAATGGGATCTGCTTTGAAAGGAAGTGATTGTTTAGCTGTGGTTCAAAGAGTGTGTTTTAATTGGGAAGGGGGTGGGCAGGTGGGCGAGTAGCAGGCAGACGGGAGGAGTGGGTGGATGGGAGCCACCGAAATCACAACGTAAACAGCAGCAGTTCAACTAGCTGCACATAAAACTTCCAGGTCCATCCCCTCCCCTCTCACCATCAAGTGTATTTTATACAGCGCCCTGTTTTGTTTTGTTCTCTGACCTCGAGAACATTTAAGGCACTTGAGATTCTGGTAAGAGAAAATTGTAATTGTGACTGTGGGGAGAGCAGAGTGCAAAGCCCTTGCACCGAGTGAAACTTAGCAAACCCTCTGCCCTGACAGGACCTTCGCGTGCTCAGGTGGGGACAGTCTTCCGTTCCACTAACATTCCCATACCCCTTTACAGTCCTTGCCGGCCACCTCTCCCCACAGTCTATCCTTCACCCAGTCAGTTCTAATCAGGCCCAGCTTGCTAGCCTAGCTCGCTGAGTCTGCAAGTTAGCCACTAGGAAAGGGATGGCAGGAAGGTGTTCTCTGGCCTTAGACTCCCTTCCACTGATACCTTGGGTCTTGGGTCCTATGCCAGCCACGTGAGGGCTGTCAGCAAACACGATCTTCTACCAGGCACTTCTCACCTCAGTCTTTTGACATGGTGACACACAAATTGTCGTCTACAAAGTTCATGTTCTGTAACTGCACAATCAAGTTACACAAACAAACAAATGAACAAACAAAACCTCCTAACTTCTAAATAATTGTATAAGTTTGTTTGTCTGTTCTCCTAAGGCAGGATGGGAGAATGAGTAAGGAAGCTCCCAGGTGAGCTAGCCTGGTGTACACTGCAAAGAACAACAGAGGCCCTGTCTCAAACAAGGAAGGAAAGGACTAACATTGGAGGCTATCCTTTGACTTCTACACACTCTCTGTTGGACACAGGAGCATGCATACATGCACACATCGCATACATACATACATACATACATACATACATACATACATACATATTATACAAACCCAAAAAAAGATTTAAAAATTGGGCACGCTGTGTGACTCAGGCTTTAGTAAACAGAATAGTGGCAAATGTGATGCACACTCTAGTATCCTTTCTCTTATCTATGACATCCACCTACTACCATATGAAGTCCTAACTAGTCTCCTGGGAACACAGGACCCTGCCAGTAACTAGCACTATCTGGACCATCATATGAAGGACAATTTCTTCTTCACCTCAGACAACCAAGGCAGACACGCAAAAGAACTTCCGGGCAGAGCCCCACTCAAAACACCAGCCCACAGAACTGAGACTTAATAATTAATATTTTAATGATTCTGGTTTGGGAAACCTTTGTTTTCCTTCAAAGGCTAAACAATACCATATCTAAAAAAATTCACAATTTCACATGTAATCCTTCTCACTACTTATCATTGTGGACAACTAGAAGAAAACAGACACTACTACTATGAGTATATTTTGGGGAGCAAATCATCAAAAGTGAACAAACAATGATAATTATCAAATAGATTTTATGCATTCTTATATTCTTTAAAGTTTCTATTTGTAACAGGAGCCATCTCATTACCACAATAATCATCTTGAACCACACTGAGGGGGAAAAATATTAAAGACATCAGTCATTTATGTGTTGAGCACTAGAGAAGGTCTCACTTTAGTTGAAATTGGAAGTTGTTTGAGTAGTTTACCACTGGGAGTAGGAGAGAGCTCCACATTTCACTTCTGTCCCGTGGAGATTCTGAATAGTGCAGGATAACTAAGATAAAGGAATTTATGTGTATACAGTTGTGTGCTTAAAACACATTGTCCCCAGACAAAGCAATTCCAGTAAAAAAGCACCAAGTCTTTCCAGCTCTCAGCAATACGACTCCTTGGTGCCCAGAAAGCCTCCACTTCATGTGAATCCTTAAACTTAGTCCTGCCAAATTACATGAAGAATTATAATCCATTTCATCTAAGGAGCAGCAGGGGCGTGTGAGCACTTCCAGGCCAGTAAAGAAAGCCAGAAAAGTGGGAACACTTGCAGTTTCAGTGTTTGAGAATTGAAAGACCTTTTACCTCAGCCTAGAAAAGCTGCTCAGTTCTTTTTTACTTTCTTTCTTTTTTCTCTCCAAGACAGGCAGGGTTTCTCTGTGTAGCCCTGGCTGTCCTGGAACTCTCTCTGGAGATCAAGTTGGCCTCAAACTCAGAGATTCACTTGCCTCTGCCCCCACCCCAGAGTGTTAGGATTAGAGGTGTGTACCACCATTCCTGGCTGTTAATCACTTCTTAACGAATGCCTTTTCATCTTTATTGGACTACACATACAATCTCTAGCAGCTGTTGTGTCTGAAAACCCAAGAGTCTGTTTTTCTTCTTCCCTTTATGGGAAAAACAAAACCAAACAAATAAACAAACGGGGGGGGGGGGGGGGAAACAGGAAGCCTACTACTATGCCAGATCTATTAATCTGTTATACTTCTTTAGCACCTAAACTTGGAAGCAGAGTATATTCTTCCATAGAAGACCGGAGGAGTTGAAAGTTTAATCAGCTTTCTGTTACTAAGCTTCAGAACATACAGAAAATTCAGTTCTGGAAAATAAGCAAAAGGCCATGGTACTGGTGGCCTGTGAGAAGAGAACACGGAGACTCACTTTCCACTCTCCACCTTTAAAATAAAAGGGAAACACTTAAAAACTAAAGTCTGTAAATTTATGGCATATCTTCATTTTCAAAAAGATGCATGTAGTCTGATGCATACAGGTATTTTGCCTGGACACATGCCCCCCATGTGCCATACACATGCAGTGTTCTCAAGAGCCAGAGGGGGCATCAGATCTCTGGAAATAGGAGTTACAGATGGTTGTGAGCCACCATGTGGGTGCTGGAAATCAAACCCAGCTCCTCCAGAAGAGGAAGTATCACTCTAGTGGGTCTCATTTTTAATAACACTGAGACTCACAGTAAGGGGAACAATCATCAGAGTTAAAAGAAAACTGACAAAATGGGATGGAGGGACTTTCTCAACTGTAACTAGATAGGGAAATCATCCAGACTGTATATAAGAACTGTAAAAGTTAAACAGCAAAAAAAAAAAAGTTGATAAATGGGTCAAGGAACTGAATAGACAGTTCTCAAAAGAAAAATCACTGGCCAATAAATATTTGAAACAGTGTTCAACACCCTTATCCATCAGAGAAATGCAAATCAGAACTTCATTGACATTCCATACCAGTCAGCCCAAATGGCTACCACCAAGAAAACCAATGACTCAAACACTGACGAGGATGTGGAGGAGGGGGAAACATCTATATTACTAATAAGAATGCAAAACAATACAATCACTATCCATAGTGATTTGGTTTGGAGGTTCGTCAAAAGACTAAAATTGCATGTGCTATATGACCCAGCCATACCACTGCTGGGCATAAACCCAGAGGATTCAAGTCAATACACCACAGAGATAAAGACTTGCACATTCAGGTATACTGCTGTCTTATTTGCAACAGCTAAAGAGGAGAACCACCATAAATGTCTGTCACCAGACCAAGGGATGATGGGATAAGTGTGCTTGCTAAGTAAAATAAGCCACACTCTGGGAGACAAATTCAAGTGCCTCTCCCCCCCACCACTCCTTTCCCCTGTCCAATGTTTTGGTGTGTGTGTGTGTGTGTGTGTGTGTGTGTGTGTGTGTGTGTGTGTGTAAAAAGTAGAGAAGGAGGGAGGAGAAACAGCCCTTAAAAGATGGTGAGGGGAGAAAGCAGGACATAATGGAAAACCTGACCTATGTAAACAGAAGGGAAACTATTTAGGAAGAGAAAGGGCATGGAAGCAGGCTGGTAGGATGGAAAAGGGAAGCAAGGGAAGAGAATATATAGGAACAAAGCGCAATCGGCTAGGAATGGGAAAGCCACAATGAGACATTACTTTTTATTAGCATAAAAACTTTAGAGATAAAGGTAAACACATCATATGAGTAGACCCAGAGATGTCTAATAAAACTTGGGAGCCTGAAAGAAACAGGTTCTCTTTTAGTTCCTTAAGGGAACTGCCACATATTTTAAAATACTAGAGCAACGCAAAGTCCCAAAGGGCATTGCATTCAAACCCAAAGGAAGAAGAGTTCAAAGGATTGTAGTCTTTCAGCACTAAAAGCAGAACCCAAGGAACACCACCGCAACAAACCAACCTGAAGGAGAGGAGCTAAGATTCAAAGAAAGATTATAATTGCGTTTGCAGCCTCCCTGCCTCCTAATGCCACTCAACCAAGAAGGAGTCCCATACTCAGGCTCAATTCATTTTCGACTTGGACCTTCTCCCTCCTGCTTCGTTTGAACTAATACTTCAATACTCTTGCTTTCCTCCTTGCTCTCTGAAGATAGGCCATGTTTCCATATGAGAGGTTCAAAAACCTCCAAAACTATTCTTATCTGATTTTTCTGTCGTGGAGAAAGTTATGGTTATTTTGGTTTTTCTTTTTAAAAAGGTCTTAAACTGTAAGGTAGCTTTGTACTTTTGTTCTATAGAGTGATGAAAATTGCTACTTACATGGATTACACTTTCTGAATTTGAATCTTTCTTTGTCCCATGAGAAATCCAGGAACTTCCATACACCTAGCCTTAATCTCTTCTCATAGAAGATGAAAAATTTGAAGCATAACAGTGCTTGCTCAATGATATTGAGAAAAGAGGGAGGAGGGATGAGGAACAAATGTGGCTAGCAACCTGTTTGGCCAACAGCAAATATTTTATGTTGAAAATAACAAATGAATAGTTTCTAAGACTATACTGGAGCTGTTAGATCTTCTGATTTGGGGGGCTGGGAGATAGTTCAGTTGACAAAGTACTTGCCATGCAAGAATGAAGATCCGAGTTTGAGCCCCAGTATTTATGCAAATAGCAGTGCAAGCCTCGAATCCCAGTGCTAGGAGCCAGAGACAGGAAGAGCCCTAGAGCTTGCTGGGCAGCTAGTTTAGCTGTCTCAGTGAGCTCCACCCTGTCTCAAGTAAGATGGAGAGCCCTTAAAGATGCCCAACATAGCTGGGTGGTGGTGGCACACTCCTTTAATCCCAGCACTTGGGAGGCAGAGTTTGAGGCCAGCGTGGTCTAAAAGAGCTAGTTCCAGGACATGCTCCAAAGCTACAGAGAAACCCTATCTCAAACAAACAAAAAGATGGCCAACATCAAATTTTATATTCACACATGTACAAGCACACATACACACACACACACACACACACACACACACACACACACACACACGAACACACACAGCTGAAGATCTGATTATCTCCATAACTCATAAAATTTAAGGAAATTTAGATATTGAGTCCTCCAAAGAATTTAAGAGTGAACAGAGACATGATCTTTGAAGATCATATGAATAATAGTTGGGTTACGGAGTAATTACCAAATCTTCTATGGGCCTGTATGTCTCAGCTATATTTTATAGTTTTCTAAAGCTTGTGTTGTCTTATTGTTATATATGCATATGTTGTTTGTGTAGAGGATATCCACTGTGGGCTCCAGAGGTCAAACTCAGGTCATCCATCAAGCTTGGACAGCAAGCACATTTTTGCTCACTGAACCATCGTGTTGGCCCAACAGCCATTTATTTTTTAATGTTGACGTTAAAAACAACTTAACATGGTCTACATCTTTCCCGAAAGCAAGAATTAGAACTTCCTTCACGAGACATAATCTATTTGTGATACAGCATATATTTGGAATGAAATCATAGCTCTTTGGTGTCTTCAGTAAACACAACTATCACAGTCTAAAGACTAAACAATGCTGATAGAAACATGACCTGAATATGTCAGTGTAGATGGGAGAACTTGCATCACAGAGTATCTGGTCAAACAACAAAACAACTAATAGGAAAGAAAGACATACATGCAACACGTAACTGCAAGAAACCAAATTAAAACATGAAATGGTAAAGGAGCAATGAATGCAGCTCAGCTTAGTCGCTAAAAGTACTAAGTCTCTTTTGGGCTGAAGACCAACAGAACTCAATTAACGTCTGACCCAAGTGCTCTACCCACTCCAAAAAGACAGGAGCTGAAAGAGAAGCACAACCTTCTCCAAATACACTTATTATTTTTAAAATGCTATTGTTTAAAGAGCGGTGACTCGTGAGAAATGCACAAATGACATTTATACAACTAAGTTTATTTTAACAAACAGATTAAAGCAGAGCCTGTAGCAAGAATCTTATCAAAATGGAAAACATTTCTTCCATTGTAGATGGCAAGCAACTTAGTTTTTCATACTCCATCGTTTCCCTTTCTCTGTGGTCTGTGAACTAAGACTGGTCAAGATACTACCATTTCTATAAGACAAAAGTAGACTCCAACTGATGGTGCTTACAACCTTATCATTTCAAACTGCCTGCTGTTTACTTCTTAAACTGTTTCATATTAGACCAAAGTGTAGTAGGGGGACGCTTGTTTGGTTTCTGGCTGCCCAGACTCCCAAAATAATCACACAGAAACGATATTAATTAAATCACTGTTTGGCCTATTAGCTCTAGATTCTTATGGGCTGGCTATTACATCTTATTTAACCCATTTCCATTATTTTATATTTTACCATGAGGCTCGTGGCCTACCATCAAGGTTCCAGCTGGCAACTCACATCTTTCCCCTCTGGCAGCTACATGGAGTCTCTTCACTCCACCTCCTTTCTCCCAGCATTCAGTTTAGTTTTCCCTACCTAGCTCTACTCTTTTGCCCTATCAAGGACCAAGACAGTTTCTTTATTAACCACTGGTATTCACATCATACAAAGGAGAATCCCACATCACCAAAGTATGCAGGAATTATACTATCCAGCATTAAGATATGATTCTGCTAAAAACTCATAATTATGCTTTTAAAACACATTTCATACATAACATTTAAGAGTATAATGTTACATTATTTGTATTTTAATAAACGAAGCTTGCCTGAAGATCAGAAAAGTAAAACGCCACACTGGCCAGCCTTACAGACCAGGCAGCGATGACACACACCTTTAATCCCATTAGCCACTCTAGCTCGCCATAGAAACCAGGTGCATGCCCTTAATCCCAGAACTAGAGAGGATTATAAAACAGGAGGAGACAGATCTCAGTCTCAGTCTCATTCTGAGATTCCTAGAGGCAGGATCACCATTTTTGGACTGAGGTTGAGGTAAGAACCAGAGGCTGTCTGCTTTGCTTTTCTGCTCTTCAGGTTGAACCCCAATATCTGCCTCTGAGTTTTTATTAATCATGCTTCATAAGAGTTTTTAAAGTTGGCCATGTGGCTGTGGATCCATAAGGTAATTAAATAAATAATAAATCAAATACATAATTATAAACGTGAAGATAGCTATTATTTTTAAAACTTCCCCAAAGTACTAGTACGAAAATAAATCTTTTTTTTTTTTTTTTTTTGGTTTTTCGAGACAGGGTTTCTCTGTGGTTTTGGAGCCTGTCCTGGAACTAGCTCTTGTAGACCAGGCTGGTCTCCAACTCACAGAGATCCACCAGCCTCTGCCTCCCAAGTGCTGGGATTAAAGGTGTGCGCCACCACTGCCCGGCGAAAATGAATCTTTAATGAGAAATAGACTTCAAACCAAATTCATAGTAAGTCATTTTCCTTGAATGGTATTTCTAGGAACTCTCTAGTATAAGGAAATGATTGAGGAAAAGGTTTTCTTTAAAAGAACAAAACAGAACCTTACAACTATGAAGTACTATTATGTTGAATTACCAACCCATCACAATAAAAGGAAGTGTTTATCTCCTATTCAGCTAGAAAATCTGACTGTAGTGGGAAGGTGGGAAAAGACTACGTGAATAGTTTTAAGTGAGAAGTAAACAGACTATTATTTTAATGCTATGTGAAGCCTGTGTAGAGATGGGAATTCCAAGAGAACCTCTGGATATATTCCTAACTCCACAGCCAGCCAAGATAACATTGGGTCCGTGAACACCATACATATATTAAGAGCTCAGCTAAGTACTCTAAGAAGAGTCCTGGGGCAGCACACACTTCGCCTGCAGGAAAAGCACTGAACTGTTTAATATACCTAAGAGGGAAAAATGAAACTACAAAAGGCATGTGGGAAGACACACATAGTCCCCAGGTAGGTTCTCAGATCTCTTGTCCACTGACTTAAACGGATATCTCATTGGAGAACTCTGATACTACCAATAAGAAACTGATTACCTATAAGACGGGGAAGATTCCCAACATGAAATGTTGAGCGGTGCCTCAGAACCACACTGGTTACAGCCTGATCTGCCCTGCAAGTATGAGGCTCCTGATGGGGGACTTTAGAAAGCAGAAAATTACAGAGGACTGACATTCACAGTGGATGTTTTATTTATTTATTTATTTTGGATTTTTCGAGACAGGGTTTCTCCGTAGCTTTTTGGTTCCTATCCTGGAATTAGCTCTTGTAGACCAGGCTGGCCTCGAACTCACAGAGATCCGCCTGCCTCTGCCTCCTGAGTGCTGGGATTAAAGGCATGCACCACCACCGCCCGCCTTGGACATTTTATTTTTAAGTGAGATAAGAGGACACTAATCTAGTCTGGGGATGGCTTCAAAGTTTGGGTTTGCCTCAAAGGGTCCTAAAAATATGAAAATGGGCAGTGGTGGTGCATGCTTTTGATCTGCTTGCAGTGGCAAGCAGACTTCTGTAAGTGTGAGGCCAAACCTAGTCTAGAGAGCAAGTTCAAGGACAGCCAGGACTGCACAGAGAAATCCTGTCTTGATGAAAACCAACCAAACAACAACAGCAACAAAACAGAACACGTGAAAATGCTCTCTCCAAACAAGAAAGGTCAAAGGCCAGTCCTAAATCAAAGAGCCTCCCTTCCTGGCCTCCATCTGCCCAGACAGAGATCTGACACATAGGTGAGACAGAACAGCTTAGTTCATCCCCCAGTGCACTTTCCTAGGACCCCGACTCCAGCTCTTGGAGAAATAAGGCTCAGTACAGATGACTCATTAAAGAGGATCAGTCATTTGCTCCAAAATATCCCTAGCTTTAGAGATGCAAAGATCATTAGAACAATGTGGAACAAACTTCTCCGGTTACTGATGAGGAAATAGAGCAGGGGAAATAAGGGACTCGATCAAGGTCACGAGGCTAGATCTTACTCCCTGGAGCAGCTTTTTTCCATTGCATCATTCAAGATAGGACAAACTGATTTTCCAGGAATTCTGATAAACTGGAAAAAAAAAAGATTAAAAAGTAGCATGCTGGTTTAGAGCTCAAGTTCTTTCCCGTAAGGCAATATTAGGGCTGTTCAGCTAGATGGTTATTTTATGGGCATCTATTTTTAAAAACATAGGAGACTTAAACAATGGCAGGAGCTAAAAACTTGGATGCTGCAATATCTCTCTTCTGTTGCTCTCAAGAAACTTGAGTTCTTTCAGGACGGAGCTACTGTTACATTGATTCCCACCTGTGCTTTTTCCGGGGGCCCCTCAGAAAAGTACCACCGCTGTGACTTAGGAGTCAGTGATGGAGAGCCTGATGCTGAGAAAATCTTCCGAGAGGAGGAGAAGCAGCACACACCGGGTAGTTTTCTCTCTTTAGGGCCCCTCCCATCCCTACAGCAATACATCACATGAAGTTTTGTCATGAGGTCACAGTACAACTAGAAGAAGCCTTAACCATCAACTCGGAGTGCCCTGGTGGGATGTCACTGGCCAAAACCCAAATGTTCGGAAAACACATCCACTTGACCTCAAAATCTTGGGAAAGGAACACACTCTGCTCTTCAAGAGTTCCTAAAGAATCCGCAGACACAGTGTCCAAGCAATAGCCTAAGGTTTCCCCGCTCTCTGGGTTCCCTCACAAGAGGGGTGGGGAGGATCAGCTTTCCTTGATCTTATCCAACTCCGGTGCTTTGTAAACTGCAGGTGCTCAATAAAGTGTATATGGTTAGTTATTGGAAAGAGCCTCTGGCTCTTTCAAGGCAAAGGAGCTTTTCTTTTTTAAAAAAACTTATTTATTATGTACACAGTATTCTATCTACATGCTAGAAGAGGGAACTGGATCTAATTACACACGGTTGTGAGCTACCATATGGTTGCTAGGAATTGAACTCAGGACCTCTGGAAGGGGCTGAAGAGGTGGCTCAGAGTTAACAGTTATTCTTAGAATGACCCCAAAGCAAGGGTTGTGCCTCCTCCTCCCTTTTAGCAACAGAGGTAAACGTGAGAGACAACGTGAGCCAGCCCAATCAATCCCACACCACGTGCCGTCTGCCGCCAGCTCCTGTTTGCACAGCAGAGATGAGAAGATGAAGGAACAGCGTCGTAGTAAAACATAGTAAAGACAGGAGGGAAAACAAAATGGGGCATGTCACATGGTCGCGGCCTGAATTTTTCTCAATTAAAAAGAGGAGGAAGTGAGGCGCTTCCGGCCTCTGTCAGCCCGCTGCTGGGCCTTTTTCATTCTTAGAACCCTGGCAGAAACGCTTTAGACACGGAAAGCATCGCATCCTAGGCTTGGGGGCAGGAGGACTTGAATCAGCTCTCACAGGGGTGAGAGAGCTTCCCCAGCTTGGCCCCAGCCTACCTCCTCCCGCCCCCGCCCGGCCATCACTCATGCTGATTGGCTCTTGCAAGGGCCAATCGGCACCCGACATCCGACCCGCCGGTCTGAGAGGCGGAGGCTCGGCTGCCACCGCCAACCTCGAGGCCCGGGAAGGGGTCCTGTGTCCCGCGAGGACGCGAGGACCGATCCAGGCGGGGGCGGGAGCCTGGAGGACCTCCCAGCGGCCCTCTCTCACACCCCAGGCGGAAGCGGGGGGTTTGAAGAAGGGGGACACGAGCCAAGCAAAGGGGAGGTGCAGGCAGGAAGTGGAGGTGACCAGGGAAAAGGGAAAGTGCCAGGGCCCCGCGGGTCTACGCCAACTCCAAAGGCCATGGGTGGGGAGCATCGAGGGAGGGGGTAAAGAGAGGCAGCTGTGGAGGCGTGGAATCCTGGAGGTCTCAGTAAGGAAAAACAGGGACTGAAAGGAATGCCAAAATTCTCATGGGGGGAGGGGGGGGCTTAACAAAAGGATGACCAAAAAAGAAAAAATAAATAAAAAGAAAAAAGAAAGGAACCCCGGAGGGATGGCTTCGGTCTGTGTCCGCAAACGTGTGCTCTGGCTACCAGGCTACAGTTTCATCAGTAAAGTCCAATCTAAGGCAAATGCTGGTTACTGGTATTGGGACCATCGTGCTGAGGCCCAGAGGGTTCTTTTAGCACTCCTCTTTGGGCTTTGGGTTAACCCGGTACAGACAGTAGGCCACAATGACTGTACTAATGCCAGGACCCTGCACTAGGACGTGGGGACAAAGGGAATGGGGGAAGAGGGGGTGATCTTTCCACAGCACAATCTAGCAGTTCAGAACTTAAAGTTAAAGGTGACCCTGACATGCACCAAAAAAAAGAGACCCAGAAAAGATTGTTGTTGAATCAGTCAAGTCCTGAGCACGGGAGCAACGGGTTTCACAAACGGCTCTCCTTGAACTGACATTGAAACAAAGTAAACAAGCTGAGTTGTTTAAAAGAGGGGCTCGGAAAGTGCGCGAGCTTGCACAAACAGACACACGCGCGCGCGTGCGCGCACACACACACACACACACACACACACTCGTGGAAGCTGAATTCCTTTCAGCATGTTTTTCCTGAAGCAGGGGAAGTAGCAGCCACAGCAGAGGTAGGGGAGGTTAAAATAGCTAATTGATAAGTCACTGTGAGCAGAAGCTGTTTGCCACTGGCAGAGATCTGATAGCGCTCAGCTTCTGATGATAATTGACTAGCAAATAAAACCTTTAAACTTAGCAAAAGCAAGCACAATTGAGGGTGTACAAGCACCAGGTAGCACTAGGTGCTCTGCTTAAAAAACACACTACGCACGCACGCACGTGTACACACACACACACACACACACACAACTTAGATAACACATTTTAGAAGACTTCTGGTATTTGGGAAAGTATGATCTCTTGCTATTCCAGCACTGTAACTGACACGACTGATTATTTTGGATTATCATATTTTCCCTAAAACAGTTAAGAATGGAAGGTTGAACATTAAAGTCTCGGAAAGGGAGGGAGGGATTTGTGTATGTGTGTGTGTGTGTGTGTGTGTGTGTGTGTGTGTGTGCGTGTGTGTGTTTTCCACATAAGCAGGATTTTTCTTTTAAATTCCTTTTTAAACAATGAAGATTCTGTTTGGTCATTTTGTTTGTTTCTTCAAAAGACCAAACATTTTTTAAATCAATTTTGTAAAACAAAACCTATACAAAGCAAGAAAGCAAATGGGGGGGGGAGGGGGCGGGGATCTTCTTCCTTTATCTCCTGTAAACCCTAAATTTGAGCTTTGCTGGATCTGTTTGCTTCAGACTCTTCTTACTCTTTGTAAGCAGTTTACAAAGCAAGTATTGCAGGAGTTCCAACTCTCAAAAATCATGCTAGAAATAACCAGGAATATTATGTCGACAACAATACACTAAAAATCTCTCTGCCCCAGTGATAAAAGCAAATATTGATTTAAATACCAAATAAGTGCTTTCTTTACATCACAGAAAAATCTTAGTTTTAATGTTCATGTGCCTCTATTTGGCCCTACAAAATAGAGAATGATAGTTGTTGGAAACAGAATCAGGACCATTTTGAACACATAATCGTTCCTGTTATTTATTATTATCTCCTATTGATAAAAACCCAAGGCACAAATTAATTTATTATGAATAGAGACTTGTTAAGAAAAATAAATGCTTTTCAATGATCTTTCTGTGAAGCATATATAAAATTCACAAGGTAATCAGTTGGTCAGGATAAACTGCTTCCAGTTCTGGAAAGTTCTGAGTTTGCCAACTCATCACATTATTTGGGAACGACACTCCCCTCCCCACAATGACCACCAGAAAATAGGCTCACAGAACGAAGGGCAGGCTAACTTCCTATTACAAATGTTTCTCATTTTCAATACAGCCTTGGCCACAGATGACCTAAAGCCAACTTTCAACATCTCTGAGGCATCGATTCATGAACTAACAGGAAAACAAATAGCCTATAAATGAAGACCACACAGATTTCCCCTCCATTCAGTGTAAACCAAAACAAACACCCTCTTCTCCCTGACTTGATGCCTGTTCATTTCAGTAGAAAAACATTAAGCAATCTTATAGAGAAACGTACAGTAGCCTCCAAACAGTATGCATGATGCTTCAGTACAAGAAAAGGAAACGCAAGGCAGAAAGGCTGGGGTGAACTTCCACGACTCTTAACTCAGAATGGGTCCCAGGCACGTGGTGTTTATTGTATATTCTGTAGAAAAGCAGCCATGCCTGCAAGATGGTAGGTCCGTGTGTGAAAAACAGTTCATGAATCCTACTACAAGAACAAAAAGAAAATGTCCCCCACAATTACATTCCTTGGAGATCTGAGATAGGTAAGAATTCCTCTCTAAATACGTGTGCCTAAAAAGCTCTTACTCAGGAATCTGTTTTAAGACAGTCTGAGTAAAAGTCGCTGCTGTTTACACTGCCTTGGTATTGTGAAATCACAGAACGCGAGTGCACGCAGAGCCCTTCAGCACTTAGGATCTTAAATGAGGCCATTTTAGGCTGCATGTTAGCAAGTAGTTTTGTAGAATTGTCCTTATGAAGGGCTGGCCTGAATATTTAGTTAAAACTCTGATATGAAGAAAATGATTCTTAACAAACCTCAGGACAGGTGTTAAAGAACGCTAGTTCTTAAGTGCTACAGAAGCCCTTCTATGGCTGCTCCAACATGCTTCTTGGACTACCTGCCAGGTGTCATCGTGGGGTGAGCATCTGTGTACCGCGACTCAAGGACCCCTCTCCCTGAAAGTGTATCCTCCCCAAGGACACTGTGGGAAGGAGTGAAAAGGGACAGAGGGAGAGAGCAGAATTCAAGCCCCCACGTAAATAAATGCACTTGTGTCGTCTGATTTTGCCACCATAAAACACACCTGTTGTGATGTCCAGTTGAGCTACTGACGGTCCTCTGGCTGCTTCTGGAAGCTGATGCTGGCATAGGTGCTTAAATCCTCACTGGAGCGTCTGGGGGAACTGCCCTCATTACTGCCTGAGGGCTGGTGAGAGGGAGGGGGTGGTAGGGGCTGCTGTTGAGAAGGGCACTCCTGAGGACGCTGTTTCACGTCCTTGGCCAAATCCAGGTCTATGTAGTTAAGAGTATTCTCCAAACCCCCAGCAGCTCCACGCGCTTGAGCTGTTTCCTTGGAGGCTCCCCCTAGATCCCCAGGTCTCGGCCACACATTCTCAAAAGATGCAGAGCTGTGGCGTTTTACATCCTCGCTGCTGCCGCCACCACCACCACTGCCCGCTCCTGCAGCCCCTGCTCCAAAGGACACTGTGTGACCAGCCCGAGTTGGTGCCGAGAAGGTCTCAGAGCTATGTCTCCTCCGGCAGCCTTGAGTGTCTGCACGAATCACTTTGGCACTCTGGTTATGATTGGGACTGAGATTCACTCTGGTGAATGCACTCACGCTCCCAGGTCCCTGAGGGCCTCCCAGCAGGGAAGAGTGAGCAGCCTGCTCAGCTGCTCCTTGAGGTGCAGCAGGAGAAGCAGAAGCTGTAGAGGACGAAGATGGAGCAGCCCCTGCGGCTCTGGGCAGGCTCACCTTCTCCGCAGCAAGGCCTGTCCGCATATCAGCATAGCTGACTGGGGCCACTGGTGAGGTATCCACATAGCTTTGACGAGGACAACCTATCTGCATGGTCATGTAGTCACCACGACTACTTGGCACTGACCGGGTTGGCCTGCAAATGTTAGCAGCCCCTGGAGGTGCAGGGCCTACTCTGCCCAACTCAATGCCACCACTCTCCTGCCAGGTTGCCCTCCGGCCTGGCCCCAAGTCCATGTTCATGTACTCTTCTGAGCCAGTCTCTTCTCTGGGAGCTGGGTGGAGCTGGGGTGGACACCGAACTGAAGGAGAGCTATTCGAAGTCGTAGGGCCAGCTAAATAGCCAGGCTGGCCACTCCCGAATTCAATATTCACATATTCCCCTGGGCTCTTGGGCTCAGGAGGGTGTAGCGAAGGCTGCTGCGGCGGCTGCTCCCGAACCCGCGGTAAGGTGCTTGCCTTGGGATCTCCCAAGGACAGCCTTGTAGGCCGGGCCAGGCGGTTGTTGGTCTGTGCAGCTGTGTCTACCTTTCGAGGCAGATGGGGTTGCAAGACATGGTGGTGGGGATGCGTGAGGCCAGACTCTGGCCTAGCCCCACAGTAACTCCCACCTAAGCTGTCACTGCTGGTAGAAGAGGAAGAATCTTCCGCAGTTGCGGTGTAGAGAAGGCGTCCAGAGCTAGAAGAGAGACGAAGATGCTGGTGCCTGGCACCCTCCTCTGGCTCCCCAGGGCGCTGGGTGTGCTTAAAAGACCTTGGCAATGAGTAGTAGGAGAGGACTGGTTTGTGCTGGGGATTATCGGGACCGTAGTAGCATTCCGAGGGGCTGCTGGTGTTGGAGTCTCCCACGGGTGACATGTTCATATAGTCGCCTGTGCAAGGCAAGAGCTTACCGCCACCACTCTCAGCAGGGGCTTTGGAATGAGGCAGGGCATGAGGATGGTGTCCCCCTACTCCGTTTGTCCACGGCTTCCCATAGCTGCTCCCAGACGGGGCGGCACTGCTGCTGCTGCTGGAGCCACCACCACCAATGTCAGGGGAGCAACTGCCACTGGGAGACATCATCATGTAGCCATTGGGGTCCACTCTCTGAGGGTGGCGTCGGATGGGGTTAATGATCTGCTGTGGGGCGGATACACTTTTGGGGCTCATGGGCATATAGTCCCCATTTCCTTTACGGTTGCTGGGCACTGGAGCCACCCCTGGAGACATGGGCATGTAGCCGTCATCGGTGTGCAGGGTAGAAGTGTCCGGTCGGTGGTGGCCCCCACGACGCTCCAAGGGATGCATCTCCAGACCCTCTTCGGGATAGGAGTGGGTGGGCACGAAGGCGGAATGCCGGTAGCTGGGCAGTCGGCCTCCACTGCCACCTCCTGGTGGGTAGGCAGCGGGCATCATCTCCGTATACTCCTCAATAGAAGCCACAGAAGACTGTGAGGGGGTCTTCTGATGGGAGATGGTAGGGGACGTGCCTGCGGAGTGAGTCCTCTTCCGAAACCGGTTATCCAGATCTGCTGCGCTGGTGGCTTCATCCCCAGTCAATGCCGGGCTTGTCCCCAAGTTAGCACCTGGGAGGTAGCGATGGCCATTACCACCCCTAGACAAAATGTAATGTCCATTGGGAGCAGTCAAGGTGGAGGCTCCCTTGCCACCCATGCAGATGTAGTTGCTCAGCTCTTCCTCACCCCTGGCTGGTGGGGTGTGACCCAGGGAATCTGGGGTGACGCTGCGGAAGGAACTTCGGAAATCGCACGGACTAGAACCATACTCATCAGAAGAGATGAAACCGCCATCACTAGGAGAACCGGACACCGAAGCACTGGAGCGCCTCGGGAAGAGACAGTCTGAGGTGGAGCCATGGCCACTAGTGCTACTGGATGACAAACTGACTGGGCTGGTGGCTGAAGGCGAGCAGCGGGAAGAAGGCATAGGGATGGAGCGGCTGTGGTTGAGTGGAGGATGAAGCCTGGAGCTGCCTCGATGCCGATGGGCGTGGGTCCTGTTGGTGCTAGGGCTCACAGGACTGCCATCCACTGATGCTGGACGGGACATGGTGCCTTCGCCATCACTAGAGGCGCGCACCCGGAAGGAACCTGGTTTCCCACCCACCATGCTGGCAGGGGAGGTTGCAGTGATGCTCTCGGTGCGAGATCGGCGAGTCAGGCCCACCTGGCTGGGTGGAGGGTTGTTGAGATGGTGCCTGCGAAGGGGAACACTGATGGGGTTGGAGCAACTGGATGAGGACTGGCTTTTGCTGCGCGGGCGAAACTCGTCGCTCATGGCCCGCATGGCCTCTAGAATGGTCTCGTGCATATTCTGGGCTACCACGGAGTCATCCACTTGCATCCAGAACTCACCGGGCCCTGTCACGGCGGAACGCCCCACCTCAATGAAGAAGAAGTTCTCTGAGTGGCCACAGCGTCTGATGTTCATTAGCTGCAGCACCACAGCCGCTGCCTCGGAGTTCAGCTTCACAAAGCTGATGGTCTTGCTGGTCAGGCAGAGACGGTAGATGCCAATCAGGTTCTTTGTCTGGCCCAGGCCCTTGGGTTTCAGGATAACCTGCCAGACCTCCTTGAACGCGGGTCCTGGTCCAGTGTCATAGCTCAAGTCCTCCCCTGCTTCTCCGACGCCAGAGCTGCCGCTGCAACTACCACCGCAGCCTCCACCTCCAGCCCCGTCATGGTGGGCCTTTGCTCGATTATGCAGCTGCAGAAGCGCCTGGTACCAGCTGTCTTGCTCAGCCTCGCTATCTGCCGCAATGGCAAAGTGTTCGTCTCGGGTGTAGAGAGCCACCAGGTGCTTGTTCTTGGAGTCAGCCCGCTTGTTGATGTTGAAACAGCTCTCGAGGGGGATCGAGCGTTTGGGGGCGCTCGACTTATGCCTCCACTTCTTCTCGTTCTCATAGTACTCCAGGCGTGCCGGGCCCCCTGTCTCGCTGGCTGCTCGCAGCACGAAAAAGCGCTTATGCATACTCTTGGGTTTGCGCAGGTAACCCACCTTGCGCACGTCCGAGAAGCCTTCGGTATCCGGAGGGCTCGCCATACTGCTGTGGGGCCGAGGGAGATGCCGAAAAACTGGGTGAGGGGAGTATTCGCGATGCGGCCCCGCACATGCACTCCGGGGCTGAAGGAAGCAGAAACCCTGATTCCGAAATCGTCGCTGTTCCCGGCGCTGAAAAGGGGCAGCCGAAGGGCGAGGTAGCTGCGCCAAGGAAGATTGCCCGACCCGAGTTTAAGGGCGTTTCGTGCCCAGAGGGGAAGGCAGTGTGTCTAGGGTGAGTGCAGCCGCAGTCTTCTGAGGACCAAGTCTCCCCCGAGTCTTCGCAGCCCAGAAGAAGCTAAGATGCATCCCTCGCCGCCCCTGATCGAGTCCGGTGCAGGGAGGCAGCAGCGACGGAGGAGTCCCAGCTTGGCCCTTCAGGCGCGCGCGCCTTCCCTCCCGAGTTCCCCTCTGGAAGTAGCGATTCCCGAGGCAAATTAAATATCCTTGGGCAGGGGGAGGCGGGCTGCCAAGTCCCAACGTTGCACGGGGTTCTCCCTCCTCCTTCTCCTCCTCCTCCGCCTCCTCCCACCCTCCAACCGTCCCCGCCGCCACCAGCCGCCCAAATACCAGCTCAATCGCAGAGACCGCGGCGCTGCGGCTGTTGCTGCTGCTGCCGCCACCCGTGGACGCGTCCACTGCAGCCCGCACTCGAGCCCATCTCGGCGGGCGGGGAAAGTGGCTTTTCCACTCGCAACGCTACTGGGCAGCCAGGGGAGCAGGGGACGGTCCAGAGGGACAGACTCATCACTGCCCCAAGCTCCAGTCCGCGAGGGAGGAGGGGAGGGAAAGGAAGGGGGGAGGCGGCGGGGAGGG
>NC_022028.1:30297225-30302769 GCF_000317375.1 Microtus ochrogaster | reverse complement strand
AAGACGCCCGATCCTCCGGAGGCGCAGCCGCCGCAGTTACTTCTCCCTCCTCTTCCTCCTCCTCCTCCTCCTCCTCGGAGAGTTGCTGAGAGCCCCAACCAAAACAAGCGGCGGCGGCGTCTGGCACCGCGCGCCGGCCCCCTCTGACCGCGCCGCCGTCTCACTCCCGAGGAGCAAAACACGTGACGGAGCCTCTGCTCTCAGCAATCCGGCCGCTGCCGGGAGGCTCCAGGCAGGGTCTCTCCCTCTCTCCTCTCGTTCTACATTCCCGGCCGAGCCCGCCCCGCGCCCGCCCCTCTCCACCCCCTGGCCGTGCCGCAGAGGCGCCCGCACCCGGCCTTTGCTGCAGCGCTCAGGCAGCGCCCCTGCGTGGCCGCTAGAGCCCCGGGCGCTGCGCCTCCTATGCCCGCGCCACCCATGGCGCCCCCGGCTCGCAGGAATCCCCGCGGCGGGAGGGCGGGCGTGTTTGGGTGGCTACCGGAAAGCAAGAGGGGAGTCTGGGAAAACGGGAGGGGGCGATCTGGGGAAGACGCAGGAGTAAGGGTGGGGGCAGTTGGGGGGGGTGCACTGCGGCTACAGAGCCCGAGTGGGAAGGCTGGGGAGGAGGGGATCCGGATGACCCGCAGCCTCTCACACAGGTAAAAGCGACCCCTGGGAGTCAGCTGGATGTTGGTTTCTAGGTAAGAGCCCTGGGGAGAGCCACGTTTTTGTAAGGTTTTCTAAAGGACCAGCCTTTCACCTGGAATCTCCGGATGTGCAGCGGTGAAGCACCTGGAAGGAACACAGAGGGATGCCCAAGGACAACGACTGTTGCTGGTTTAGGGTCTCTGGGAATCAAGGCCGGGGATCTCACGCCTGGCACTATTGAGATTAGCAACTGATCAGTTAGGGAAGAAATAAAATGTAAATGTCACAATTCCATTCCCTTCGTGCAGGTGAACTGGAGTTAATACTTATGGATTAGGGCAAAGGATGGGGGTGAAAGAAACCTGACACCCCTTAACATGTTCTCAAGTCTATCTACATTAAAAAAAAAAGATGGTAATGACGTTCAAAGAGTTCCTAAGTTACAATCCTAACTGTGTACATATTACCAAATGTTTGTTTCATAGTTTCCACGCGCAGTGGACGACCCAATAAATTTTTAACCTTGACCACAAGGATAAACTGTTAGGTTGTACAGGAAAATGGGTACTTCTTGATGAAAACGGGTCAGCAGCCTAGTTGCAAAGCCTGTTAGTCGGTCTCGCCATAAACAGACACTCCCCAAAGTTTTTATTTTATTTTTTAAAGTGACCTATAAATCGAGCAGAATGTGTCCCTGTCTTGCCCAACTGGCATGAAAGACCTACAAAGGTGACGTTGGTCCCTTGCTTAAAGCCACCCCACATTAGCCCTGGGCGGTTCTGGGTTCCACCTCTTTTTTTTTTTTTTTTACCCCCCGCCAGGAACCCTCACAGCCTCCAGCTCTCTGGTACTGCAGAATGTTCACAGGGAGACGCAGCAGTAAAGGTGCTGGGCATGCTCAATCCACTAGACCGCCTGGCCTGAAGTGTGGGGGGGGGGCGGGGGGGGAGTCAAGGGCGGGGGTAGCGCGCCTTAGCCTAATGTGGGGCGAAAGGCGGGGTGAGTTTCTTGGGGCAGCCTGCTGATTGGTGGAGCTGCCTGTCCTTCCCGTCTTGCACAGATGCAGTAGAGGGGAGAGAGGGTGAGGGTCCCTACGTAGGTGCCGCCGCCATTCAGAGGCTTGCGGTAATTGATTTGGGATATCCCGCATCTGCAGATGCCACCTCCTCACGAAAGCCTGGGAGCCTCCGGTTTCTCTTCGCACTCTGTCCTTCACCACACAGGTTCTTCTCAACCTGGCTAATGTATTATCTGGGTACACATGTTGAATCGAAAGTCCTCCCTTTTTCCCTCTGACAGCTTGGTGATGTGGGCACACGTGCCCACTACCGCAAGGCTATAAATAGCAAGTAATTTGGAAGTGGTACCGAGGCAGCAATAGCAGGAATCGGATTCTGAAGGTTTGAAGGGGGAGGGAAGGATGGGAAGTAGAGATGCCTGAAGTTAGTGTAACAGAATAACCCTGGGAGGTTTGCCCAAGCCCCATCCACCCACCAAAGAAACAAAAAAGAAACATAATAAACAGCTGTTTGACAGCAAAATCTAGATTAGGCCAAAAGGCCTTTTATAGGAGGGGGCCTGTGGTTCGCGTTTTGCAGTAAAGCAGTTCAATTCCATAGACTTTCATTTTTAAAATTACTTCTTTCCTGCCCTCCATCCCCAACCAAGATCAAACAAAAATAGAGAGGGGGAAAAGGATGTACCTCTATGAGGAAAACATACTACTTTCTCAAAGGAGGGCACAACCGAAAGAGCAATTTATTTTGGAAAATTTTTACAAGTCATCATCCCCAAAGGTTAGGGCTTTGGTGATATGAAAGTAATTGTTATTATGGCTGAAAATAAAACAGAACAACTACCTTGAGGTGTCCAAAGACCTGGGTTGGATCCCTAGTAACACACACACACACACACACACACACACACACACACACAAACACACTAGAGTTTTACTGCCAGTCTTTAAGAAGTTAATATTTAGATTGTAATACAAGAAGTTCAGTTTTGTACTTTTTTAATTCATAAATTACTTTAATCTGGAAATGCAAATTCACATTTGATTCATGAGAATATACAGAAGAGGAAAGGAGTGTTTTGTGGAATCTGAGTGAAGTCACGTACTACCCTGTCACCTTATGCTAAATTAGCCTTGTGTATTGCAATGAAATGCTCTCTATGAAAAATTTACACCTAACAAGGAGATTCAGACTGGGCAAGCAACTGATTACCAAAATAAATTGCTCAATACTGCCATCTCTAGGACAGTTAGAGACCACTTGTGAAGAGAATAAAGGAAAATTACACTTTAAAACATTGACTAGAAATATTGCCAAAACTAAATTGGCATATTGATGTCTTGAATACAGTCATGATGGTGGGAATTAAATTTTATGTGTCTTTGGTGCATATTTGATTAACATATCTACAATTACCTTTAAAGTGGGAAAACGGCATGTGTATGAAGTTATCAAGAGAATCAAAAAGTCCAAGTTATTACATATAAATTAAATAACACTGAAGATATAACACCTCATTTAAAATCTATTGAATCATTTTATATGAACACCTTTATGTCAGCAGACATGCTGATGGGTCAGCACTAAAGAAACCATTGGAATCTCAGAATTAATTTTGGCAATTTGAGACAATGCTGGACAAAAATGAAAACCTGTGGATTTTTTTACTGTAGGACTATTATTATTTTAATATACATGCTTAGTTATATGTATATTAACTTTTTCCTCCTCTGCAAAAGTGATCCAAAACATACGAGACAGAGTCTTGCAGCTTTAGTATCAAAATATCAAAGATACAAAATCACTGGTATATAAAAGGTGTGTGTGCATGCGTGCACATATGCTAAATATCAAGTACCTGACATTGACTAAAGCAGCAGAACCCAAGTAGATGAAAACTCTTCCTCCATGGAGGAGAGGAGCCATAATCTTAAACTCCAAGGATGGTTACAACTCATGAAGTGATTAGCAGATTCTTCCCCTTGTTCCATTTCTTGGGACATCTACATGTGTGTCCAGCATTCGACCTGTATTGAGTTCTTTGAACACAATGACCTGTCTGTACAACAGCAGGCACTGGTGCCTAAGATCACATAGCAAGCAACTGCCTTCTGATTGATAAGGCATCATGTGTAGACAGTGTATTCTACAATCAGAGATGCCTCTACCGTTAATAACGTTCCCTCTTGTCAGTAAAATCTTCCATCCTTTTGGATTATAAAAGATCATTAAAAACAAGCTGCAAAGTCACATTTGGCCTCAGAATCTGCTAGATTAGGGTTTCTCCAACGCCAGAATCTTCTTAAAATGAAGGTCCTACTTCAGAAGGTTCAGGAAGGAAGGCAAAGGGCCTTCAACCTGTTCCCAGTGCGGCTGATTCCATGGAGTTCTATTGCTGATGACGGATTGAAAGGCATAAGAGTAAGGTGCACGAAGTACAAGCAGAGCACTTGCGTCACAGCTTTAACCTCGTTCAAAGAGAACAACAGCAGTAAACATCCGACTCAACTAAGCGCTCCCTGTTTGGGGATTTCTCTATGCAATCACACCTATCAAACATGGAGAGTTATTCTCTCCAAGGTGTGATTAGTGCACTGCAGATTTCTGACCTCATCCAAGCCCCAAAACAATATGTCATAGTTAAAAAAAAAATTCTCACATCTAAAGCAGTATTGCAAGAGATTCCTACTGACCCACAATTTTAAACAATATTGGCTTACGCACAGAAGGGAAAATTTTAATTAGGTACTTGGAATTAAATGAACATACAGCTTACCTATTAAAGGTCTCTATCTGTGGGCTGTTCACTACAGCTAGGCAGAGCAGGCAATGACCCACGGTTGGGTGCATCTCATAGCAGCTTTGAGAAAAATCAATTACTGGCAATCAGCTGCTGAGAATCCATCTCTGCTCTCAGACTGGATTTCACACTGTATCCTGGGGAATTCAGAGAGTAAATGCAGTGAGTGCTAACCCAAGATTTCAGAAACATACTAATCCCCTCAACAGTGCCCAAACTTTTATCATTTGAGGTCCATAAATGCATGACATGAACACATGGATGAAATCAGAGGAAAGCCGAGCCAAATGAAAACTCAAGGCCACAATTAAATGCTTCCATTTCAGAAAATGCACTGATTGACGCATTTTCATTTTAATTCTCTTTGCACCTTTTCTAAACCTGTACTTGATTGTACGTGTATGCACGTGTGCCTGGGTGTATGCAGATACCCCTGGAGGTCAGAAGAGGATATCACACCCATGATACTCTGAAGCTACAGATACTTGTGAGCCACCTATGGATGCTGGGTACTGAACCCAGGGCCTCTGTAAGAGCAGCATCTCTCCAGCCATTTTGTGCGTCTTTATTTCTAACTATATTTTAATTTCCTTTGTAGTTGTCTTTAGTACAGACTGGGAGTTTGCCACTCAACTGTATAGCTCAGATAGGGTCACTCCTTTGGCTATTGGGGTGGGGTGGGGTCACAATGGCTCAGGGCTGGAAACTGAACTCAGAGTCTTCTGCCAGCTAAACTAATCCCCTACCGCTGAGCTGTATCGCAGCCTTCTTGTAGGTCTGTATTGTGAAACAGGGTCTCAGTGAGGTTCCCTGCTGGTCCTGAACACATTGCAGTCCAGGCAGAATTCTAGTTTGCAATCTCTCTGCCTCAACCTCCCCAGTAGCTCTACCTGCAAGAACAGAACATGAGGCCAGCTTCACTCAATATCTTACATTTTTCATTCTGCTACCGTGTGGTCGGCTAAAATCTGACACCCTAAACTGACTCTCAGACAGTTTGCTGAGTTTTCCTTCCGTGGGCATTTCATCGATGGTGAATGCCTTGTGCGCTTTACTGTGTGGCTGGGGTCTATACCCTATGCAGTATCTTTTTTTTTTTTT
>NC_022028.1:30219762-30293891 GCF_000317375.1 Microtus ochrogaster | reverse complement strand
TGGAACTAATGGGTCAGGCAGTGATTAAAAGAATACAGTTTCCGTGTAATTATTTCGGGGCATAAGCTAAGCTAGCCATGTGGGCGGCCGGGTGCAGAAGACGCAGCTCTGCTGCTCTTATTTCAACAAGAAGTTGTGCCCATTTATGACCCCACTCAAAGGTCACAGGGCTTCATAGCCACTACACACATGGACCCTATTAGAAGAAGGAATCAAGCCCCTGCAGAGAGAAGCGAGCCTAGATCATAGTTTTGATGGAAGGAGTGTTAAACATTTTGTAGCCACCTTTTAAATTATTACAGATCGGAAGATATGGAACAATAGAAAATGAGGAGGGAAGAAAGAGGAGAGTCTTCAAGCTGAGGTAGCAAGTGCACATTTACACATGGGAGACTGAAGTTGGAAAGACGAATCCGGGCTAAAAGATCATTAACTCTTAATTTTTCCAAGGTCAACCATGGCTTGTTTATTAGTGTGAGGGGATTCAATAACTGCTAAAAACAACAACAACAAAAAACCCACTTTCCCCTCAGCAGACTCTCCACTTTCCCTAATTTTCGGCTTCCTTTATGTCACATTAACAGACTTTGAAAGGAACACCAAAGTGTCATTCAGGACCGTGGACAGCATCAAGAAGGGGGCACTGCCAAAAGCCTTATTCCTGTGGGTGGGACACAGGATGATTCTAGGATCACTCAATGCGAAGTGTGAGAGTGAGGAACGATGGGCTCCCGACTTCCTGAAATCTGAACGGACTGATTCCTCTAGACACTCAGCTGGTGCTATCTGACTCATTGAGATATCCTGTCACCATTGAGAGTCAGAGGTGGTGCCGACACCTGTACTCAGCACTCAGGAGACAGTGACGAGAGGTCACTTGGGAGTTCAAGGCCACTCTCTCTGCTCAGGACAACAGGGCTGCATAGCAAGCTCTTGTCTCCAAATAAAACACAATTTCTCAACTGAATTCCATCTAATTACAGACAAGAGGACACTGAAAGTGAATAGTCACAAGTTGCCAGCTTAAAATGTCCAATTTTTAAAGTTTCCAATGTATAATTTGATGCTACTTATGCAATTTTCACATTTTTGAGAACTATGGAATACACCAGCCCACTAAGAGAGTTAAGTCATACTGAGAGAGCAGGCTTGACACTGGACGACTATAAAGCATATAGGCTCTGTCCCCAAATATCCAGAACTCTCCAGCGTCGCTTTAGTGATTATCTTCCGCATTCTTCACACTGTGGTGATATTTTGTTTATGTTTTAACAAATAAAACTTGCCTGAAGATCAGAATGAAGAGCTGAGGCACTTTAATCCCAGGACTGAGACAGAGGCAGATGGATCTCTGTTACTTCAAGGCCACCCTGAGATACACAAGATTGACTCTAAAAGAGAAACAGAGCTCACACAAAGGTGATCCCAGCACTTGGGACCACACACCTTTAATGCTGGCACTAGGGAGGTGGAGATAGGAGTGATGTGGCTGGACAAAGAGAGGAATATGAGGTGGAAGACATCAGGAGCTCAGTGCAGTCTGAGGTTTGGTGGAGACAGATGGAGTCTGGAGATGCAGTCTGGGGACAGGACCACCCCTTCTGTCTGAGCATTGGTAAAGTAAAAGAATGCTCTCGTGGCTGGCTGCTCTGCTTCTCTGATCTTCAGCATTAACCTTCAGCATTTGACTCTAGGATTTTATTATTAAGACAAAATAGAATTTGTGTTACACTACACATTTAAATTCCCCTTAATATTTAGATGTTGCTTGGAAGTGTGTGTGTGTGTGTGTGTCTGTAGGATTTAGACAAAACACTGAGAGTTCTAGGAAAGAGATAAGGAGGAATGAGTATGACATGGAGCTTCTAGAACCATGACAGAACTGGCTAAGGAAAACCCAGGGTCCATATGAAATATACTTAAATATCTTTTTTTCACTATGGTGTGGCATAAACTGTATAAATTACTTCAGCCCCTTCAGAAGGCAGTTGAAGATGAGCTTCACAAATTTCCAATGCCTATTTCAAATTGACCCAGAAGTTCCACTGATATGGGAGAAAAGAACTATACAGCGAGTGTAGAGGAATATACTCAAGGGTTATTTTGTCAAAGAGAATGGCTGGGAACAATACACATGAGCAGACCTCGCTAAATAATTTATGCTGTGTCTCTTTAAGGCAATAGAATACAGCCATGAAAAATACTGTAGTAGATCTGTATGCGCTGGTATTGAGCAATCCACACAGAAAAGAGACAGGGTGCAGAACTGTGTTGCAGATGCTCCATTTATGTTTTTAATAAATGTATGCGGGGCTTTCATATATGTGAAAACTTTATAGCTGAGCAAACAAGAACTCTTAGGAGCTATTCTTCTCCTAAGGAGCCTGACTTTTAAAAATATTTATATTCCATGTTTCTTTTTTTAATGACATCGATAGATTACTATTTGTGTTAGGTTGCTTTATATGTAATCAAAATACAAAGCAGGATGGGGTTGGAGAGATGAGTCAGTGGTTAAGAGATGGCAGCGATGGGTCACTGGATACTCGTCTAGAGGATGCAGACTTGATTCCCAATGCCCATGACTTTGTTCATTTTCTGATCTATTTTCTGAAGTATTACCTTTATGTTCATTTGTTTTCAAAGTGTAGCGTTTGACCACCCCCCACCTTTTTTTTTTTTAGGTGAGTCATAAGAATCTTGAAAAGGGGGCTGAAGAAAGTTCCAGGGATGGGCTTGTGTAAATAATGGTAGAAAAGTTGAGAGAAACACGAGGCATTCCATGTTGCTGTAGCCTCATGTCGCTGCTGTGACAAAACACGTTCATGAAAAACAGCTTAAGTCCCTACCTACACCAGCAAAGCCACACCTCCCTACAGTGCCACTCCCTTTGGGGGACCATTTTCTTTCAAACTACCATAAAAGGGATATTAGGCTTATACTTCCAGACCACATTCTGCTAATGAGGAAGCCTAGGGCTAGAACTTAGGCAGGAACTTAAAGTTAAATGAATTCCATGCATTCGTACCTCTAGCCAGGGAACGAACATACTAACGTGGAAGTAAGTACAGCAGGAACCAAGGAGGATGCTGTTCTAAGCTTTAGCACTCTGCTTATCAAAGCTCTATTTTCATGTCTCTTTATAACATGTGCATGAGTCTTTTAGACATTATCATAAAGGTCTACAACTTGGGGTAAGGGAATAGAATAGACAAGAGGCTAGGTCATAGCCGGAAGTGTTCTTAATTAGTTGTTCTTAGATAGGCAGGGACAAATTTAATGTCACCTCACCTCTGCTAGGAAGAATTCAAGACCCATTGTTGTGACCCAAAACCTATAGGATATTTGAGTATTCTAAACTGTAAGTCAGATTGCATTCACTAGAATTGTATGGAGAAAATGGGAAGGAAAAAAGACAAGATGTTTAAGAACTTATCCGTTCATCTTCTGGAGAAATTTACCTCAGAGATCGTAAGTTGCTTTTGTCTAAAGATGCTTGGAATGGTTTAAGAACTAGCCTAGTTATGATCTAGGCTAAGGGATTAAGAACTCTAAGATCTTAAACTGCTCCACATACTCAAGATCTTGTTGTTTACAAGGTATGAAGACAAAACTTAAAAAAATGATCTAATGCCTTTACCTGACCTCCAGTGTTATAAAATGATGGTTTGTATTTTGACTTTTTTTTTCCAGAAGCAAAAATAACAACTTATATTTCAACTGTGGTTTCTCCCTGACACTAAAATGCACAGCTCTTTGTGAAAATGTCGGTCATTATCGCTCCCACCTTCATGGTGCTCCCTTGTATGTGTAAGAGTGTGCCATGAACTAAATATTCTTAATAGCAAGTTTACTCACTGAGGTTAAAAACAGGCAGGCAGAGGTGAGAGGTTATGTTATTTGTAGATGGATTCATTTGGTCAATGCCATATAACAAATTTCCAAAAGCTGAAAGTTAGCCTGGTTATTGACTTAACTAAAATGCCTAGTAGACTAAAGTAAACCACTGCTCAGTTCCTTCACAGACCATTGATCTGGTTGGCCTCATTGACAGTGTTCTAATTAATGCATAATAGTCAATCAAAAATGACTTACTGGGCACCGATCAGGTACATTACACTAATACGCAGTAGGGAGCCTGGGGAAACAACCCTGGAAGGGATTAACTAAATGAAGACATAAACTGAAGCCATAAACTAGAAGCTAATGAGGTAGACATTTGTCTTTATAAAGTGTCAACCTGTACCTGCGGAACTGGGTGACCCAAATGCAATTATGCTCAGGATCACCCAGCCAAGCACAGACCTGGAAGATCCAAATTTCACTCCTTTTAAAATTGAGGCCGTTTCTTCCTGGAAGAATTGGAAAGAGACAAGAGTTAAGGGTGGGAGTGAAATCACCATAGAGCGAGCACGCTCTCCATGGAGAAATTCTCCTAATGTCTGTGTTAGAATCCCTTGGTGATAGCATGGACGATTTCAGCGTGCTAGGACTCACATGAGAGCAAATACACACAAATGCAGAACGTGCATTTTAAGCGGATTCTGCTGTAGCAGGCAGGGAGCACTTCGTATGCTGGAAAAGATTTTGTGGTTTTGCACGGATCCCTAAACCTTTCCTGTGTGTCTTAGTTAAATGTGGCAAGTGCATCTGTTATGGTGTCTAAAGGTTAGTTCAGAAGCTTAAGAATTCAGGATGATGAGACATTAATTCTATGACTATCGTGTCTTATTTCATGAAATAATAAATTGCAAACTGGTGGCTTGCTGATGGCATGCGCTTGAGCAATTCGTCGTCTTTTTAATCAGGCTAAATAATATTTTAATTAGATGTTAACATTAAACATTAGGTGACAATACATCAAAAATATGATAGTATTGTTCCCCTTTTTGAAAACAATCACAACTTAGGGACAGTATGTTAAGTGAAATAAGGCAGACACAGGAAGGCAAGTATCACATGTTCTCCCTCATATATAGAAACCATAAAAATGCTAACACAGAAAATAGTGGTCACCAGAGATTGGGGGCCCTGGGGTAGAAGGAAGATGATAGAATATGACAAATACAGATTGTAAGATGTATGCAAGTAGCCACACTAAACCCCATTACCATACACAATTAGTGTGTGGTAATAAATAATAATAGGATCAGCTTTGGTCCCAGGTGTTTGTCTGGCCTTGGTCAGCCAAAAGAGAAAAGCAGCTGCCCCTTCTAATGGTCAGCTTCCCACCATCTTCCTGACACCATGGTCAAGTGTCAGGTACCATTTGTCACCATGATGCTTTCTTGCAGCTGACCCACGCGACTCATTTATATCACCTGCCCAGACCCTCTAGGCACTTGAGTTTACGACCCCTGTCTTAAATGTACTTCAAAGCCGATTGCATTTGAGCAGTGTTTGGTGATGAAGACAGATATTCCACATTCGGACTTGTCCTACTGCATTCCCCTGGGGCGCCCCTTTCTGTGCTCCTGAGCAGACTCTGGACTAATTCATTTAAAGGATGCTCATTCATCAAAAGGAAGCCCAATCTAACTCCAGCCTTTCTAGCAGGCTGTGCAATTTGCCTCATCTAACTGAGGTGCACCATGCTTTACTTTGCATTTCCACGGCAAAAGAAAGAACATTTCTCACAGAAACAGATGTCTTGTAAGAGATGGCGATTTACAAACTTTTTATCAAAATGAAATACATAAAAATCACTTGGGAAAAAGATCGTACGTGGATAATCCTGTGTCAGCACAGGCTCGTTGTCTACAGCCCATGTGGTAGGGTTAATAATGGCAGAGACTGTAGGAAAGGATGGAGTCCATGTGATGTCTTCTGCTGAAACTGTTCTAAAAAACAAAGCAGAAAGTTTGCTTTAAATCCATAACAGGCACGTAATAGCCCAAGAATATCATCCAATGGGTCCTATATTTTTCCCGTTCCATAAAAATACAAATAGCTAATATTTCATATTATTTCTCAGTAGTTCCTTGAAAGCCCAAATACAGCCTTTCCCCCAAAATAAAATGAAACCTGACCCTGAGAAACAAGCCTTTCCTCTTATTCTTTTTAGTTCTTTGACTATATGCATTGAAAATAAACCTCAAGACAACTGGAGGCAAAAGTCTATAAATATAATATCAAGTTGAGCTTTGTGCTTGAAATGACCTGTTCTGGTGCTATTTTTTCTCCTGTAATTCACATCTATCTACTGGCTAGGGAAAGCCGACAATCTGTCCGTGACTCATGATGACTCCTTAGGGTTGGAGGTTAGAGAGATGTCTCGGCAGGTGAGAGTGTTCCATGTGCAAGCACGAGGACCTTAGTTACCATCCTTAGTGCCCGTGGCTGTGCGCATGACTGTAACTCCAGCGCTGGAGGAAGGGCAGACTGAATATTACTGAGGCTTTCTGAGTGCTAGACAGGCTCCAGGTTCAAGGAGAGACTCTGTCTCAAGGGAATAAGGTGGAGAGTAATTAAGCAGGACCTCCAGCATCGTCATCTGGCCTCTGTGTTTGCATAGGTGCATGTACCCGCACACACACACATGCTTACATCACACATATGGACCTCATACCACACACACTCACACACATACACATGCTTACATCACACATATGACCTCATACCACACACTCACACACATACACATACTTACATCACACATATGACCTCATACCACACACACTCACACACATACACATGCTTACATCACACATATGACCTCATACCACACACTCACACACATACACATACTTACATCACACATATGACCTCATACCACACACACTCACACACATACACATATACATCACACATATGACCTCATACCACACACTCACACACATACACACAAAGAAAACTTTTTCATGTTTCTCCATTTTGGGCTGTATGAACTTGATGTTTCTGCTTCTGGCCTCCTTCTTTGTGTATAAAAATGTACTGGTTATTCCGCATCATTGCTGCAGTACGAGGATACATACAGTGTGGTGACAGAGTACAGGGCAAAGGACAGCCTTTATCGTTACTGATCGGGCACCTTTCTTCCTGTGCTGAGGCCAAGGCACCCTAAGAAAAGGCTCTTTAAGAGTGGAAGTGGTGAACTCCTGTTTCCATCCTTTCTTTTAAGCAGTTTTATTCACCCAACGGACAACAAGGATAGTGAATTTTGGTTTTCCACGACAGAACACGTTTAAGCTAACTGTTAACCACTGCTCTTGCCCAAGACTTCATCTTGCTTGTATATGAAATCAGGTATATGTGGGAAAGAATTTCACAGAAAAGGAGTTGTTCATATTTGAAATTTTCCTTTTGAAGGCCATATTGGGAAAGTTACAAAGATAAAGAAAGAGAGGAGGTGTCAGCTGGTGTGTGGAAGAATAATTTTGCAGAAATGTGGCCTGGCCCTGGCCAGGGAGCTGAGCGAACAGCATCTCTGCCACTGTCATCGAGTTCTCAGATTTTTTTTTTTTTTTGTTTTTTCCCCTTAACACAGAAAACTAAATACAAATGGTGAGAAGGTAGCTCTGGCAGTTTACATGTGTGGGCCTTTACATTGGATCGTCATGCGGCTGTACTAGTAGGTGTTCACTGTGCTTTTCCTCAAGGGATCCTGACAAAAACCCACAGAGAAAGAAACAACCAGCAGAAGAGTCCCGAGGCTGCCACTGAGGGGTCTGGAGCTTTTCTGACTTTAAGCCACTTACTAGTGCAGTTGGGACTGGGAGTGTTTTTCACATTCTTTAAAATCAACAAATGAGCTTTTTGATAATTTCCTACCAGATTAAAAATAACTGTTTGAGGCCAGTATAGTTTACAGAGCAAGTTCCAAGACAGCCAGGACTGCATAGGAAAACCTTCTATGGAAAAAACATAAATAAATGGACAAATAAATAAACAAATAAATATTAAAAATTAAAAAAATAAAAACAAAATCATTTTTACATTTTCTTTGGCTTAGTAACTCCTACTTTTAGTCATACTTTAATATATTAACCCTTTCTTTTCTAGAATACTATTCATTTTTTTCTTTTGGATGTTAGGAACCCAAAATTTAAAAAGAACTTTAGAAGTAATTTAATGCTATTCCATCACTTTTTGGTGGAGAATATCATATTTCAGAGCTTACATCGGGGTTTAAAGCTCATGATAGAGATGAAAATCACATTTTTTTTTTACTTTCCAGTTTTCTGTTTTTCCTTACTCAATATATGACAAAAGCATTAGAAACAGGAACTTCTGTTAGGTCCACAAATAGCTTTTCAGCTCTGTGTGACATCAATTTCTACCCAGCCTGTTACAGACAGATCAGCCACAGCGCCTTCCAAGCTCTGCCGACTCATTCTCTGATAATTGTTTCTTTTGTTTGTCTCTTTGGCTTATATTGTATCCATTCAATTAATTAAATTTAAGGTTCTTGATATTGCTTAATAAATTTAACTTTGTTGGGAGCCTTGCTCTTTCATGCATATGAAAAAAATGTTTAAGAGTCATGCCAGCAGCTTAAATCAAAGGGTCTGTTATATGTTGAATGTGTGTGTGCTTCCAAACTCATATGCTGAAAGCCAATATAGGATGCAGTGGCATTAAGAGATGGTACTGGGTCGTAAGGATGATGTAGCTGGCATTTTCTTTGGGCCACCAACCAGTTCCCAAGTAAAGACATGGAGACTTATTATTAATTATGAATGTTTGGCATTAGCTTAAGCTTGTCCCACTAGCTCTTCTAACTTAATTTAACTTGTTTCTATTCATCTATGTTTTGCCTGGGGGATTTTTACCTTTCTTTCATTCTGTATGCCCTACTTTCTTGCTTCCTCTGTGGCTGGCTGGCGCATGGGGTCTCCCTATCATTTCCTTTTCTTTCTTCCTGTAATTTAAATTCCTCCTACTTACTCTCCCTATCCTGAAGTTCCTTCATTCCTATTGGCCATTCAGCTTTTTATTAGACCAATTAGGTGCCTTAGGTAAGTAAGGTAAAACAGTAACACATGTTTATATAATTAGACAAATGTGACACATCATTACATAACGAATGCAACAATCTTTGTACAGTAAAATATTCTGGAACAAGATGGAGATTTATGAATAGAATCAGAGCCCACAAAGGCCAGAGTGAGGTTTGTTCTGCTCCTACTTCTGACCTTCTCCATGAGGGGGCATGATACCTTCTACATGGGTATCAAGGATGATCCGGAAACCTTTTTGCTTCCCAGGCATCAGATCAGTTGGGAGCTTGCTTTTGAAATTCCCAGCTTAAAGAAACATTACCAATACGTTTCTGCTGCCTAGAAATTACCTAATCTATGGTATTTAGTTACGGCATCACCGATGACCTAAAATAGAGTCAATCTGCATGTCATTTCAAAATCCCAGTTTATGTTCTACTTGGTATTTGGATGTATACTGTCGAACAGCTATCTATGCTTCCTGGTAACTGAGCCCCAGGGCAGCTGGATATGGGCAGCTTAAGGATAAAGTAATACATTGCATTTACCTTACAAGAATAACATTTTTTTCCTTAAAAACACATCCTTGTTCTTTGAAAAATAATCACACTTGTACACAAAACAACATATTGTCTGCAAAATACCTTAAAATGAACTGGGAAAGGTATACACATGTACATACTTGACATCAGTTGTTTCTCTCTCCCCCTTCTCTTATTCCTCTCTTCTCCCTCTTTACTATTAGTCCCAAAAGAAGCCATGGAGCACTTTCAACACCACTGCTTATGTATTTCCTCTGCCCCCAAATCCAACTGGTTGCTGTGAAATTCTCCTGCTCACAAAGTCCTGGGGTGTGGATGCTGTATTTATCTAGGTTCTTTGCAGCACTAAAAATGGAGTATTCTTTATTCTGGGTTCCAATGCCTGGCTCCCCATTCTCTCTGAGGCCTCAACAGAATATATTTAGTTTCTATATTGTACAAATACAATGATCAAAATCATGTAACCAATCTCTGGGAGATTGTCGATTCTTCTTAGAGTCCCTGTCTCCCAAGCCCCACTGGTACTGTCCTTACAGCTCCATTCACAGCAATCTGGGTCTTTAATTTTCCCAACCTGCCCCTCTAAATTCACTATTAGTTCCAAATCCTTTCCTACAGGTACAGGTATTTGTTACAACAATAAGCTCATTTCTCAGTATCAACATTCTGTCTTAGACTGTTTTTGTTGTTGTTGCTGTTGTTGTTTTGTTTTGTTTTTGTTGCTGCAAAATAATTCCACAGGTTGAAAATTAGATGTGGTCCATGGTTCTGAAGTATCAGAAGTCCAAGACTGAGAGACACATCCGGCGTGGGCCACTTTTCTGCATCATAGCACAGAAGGCTGTATCACATGGGCAAGAGTGAGTAGCAGAGGACAAAGAGAATTTAACCTTGCTACAAAACCAACTCACCTCTCCAGTGACAAAACAGCTTCTGAGATAATGACATTGATCTATTAATGACAGTTAATGTTCTATTAACATTATAATAATGATCTATTAATGCCAACATGTTCCAAAGTCCTCCCAGGAATCCCTGACTATAAGCAATGACACTAGGAATTAAGTTCAGCACATAAATTTTGGGAAACATTCAAATCAAAGCAATCCATTTCAGAATTTCATTGATATATAACATACTACACACTACAAACACACACACACATACAATAGCATAGACTTTTTCTGCATGTATATATATTCAAATATATAATGTGTACACAGAGCCATCGAATATGAATATTATATATGTACACATTCTATATTATAAAATATGCATCATATAACATGTAACTACATAATATACATTAATTTGATAGAGACAGCTTGAATAAAATAGAACAGATACTAACAATTAGGGCATCTTGAAAAGATTATACAGGAATTCTCTGCTATTTCTGACAGTGTTCCTTTATTTTTAAATGGTTTTTAAAAAGTGATTGGCAGCATTATGAGTTGTACAATCCCATTTAAAAATTGGCCTGCCTGTCATTTAATAAACAAACCCATTAAGCATCTTGTTCTCTTATATATTTAGCACCTTAGATAACTGACAACCTTTGATTCATGAAGTTAATTCCCAAATAACAAATCCTGTGAGGTATCAAAAGGTGTCTTGTAGTAAGATGTGCGAAAGTGAACCAGGAAAGGAGTTAAATTGATGGGGAGTGAAGCTATCTTGACTTTCTGTGCCACCCCAACATTTTTATTCTTCTAGCCCTACTAGAACGTTAACGTTAACTTTGCAAAACTTTTCCACCTGTATTCTCTCTCTATTCTGGCTTTCTTCTGGCCTCTGCACAGGACTGCTATTTGCTGGCGGCTAGATGGAATCACTGAGATGAATTTGAACTTTGAACTGAATCATTCAGCATTACATCTCTAAATAGTCTTACATTTCACATTTTTACTTAGTGTTTCTGTGCTATGTATATATGTGTGGTTGCACATATGTGTGTGGGGATCAATGGGTAACTTTCAGGAGTTGGTTCTCCCCTACCACATGGGTCCTGAGGCTGAAATCAGGTTATCAGACTTGACTGCAGGCACCTTCACCCACCGAGTCATCTTATCAGCCCAATTTAATTATTTAAAACACATTAGGTCAATTTGTGATGGAAAGACCCCTTTGAAGGTTTTGTGTCTGGGTATGTTTGCAACTGTCCAAAAGAGGCATTGCAATCACTTTTATACCATAAACTAGCAGGAAAGCTAAGCTAAAAGCCTATAGCATCGATTACTGTGGTCATTGCCAGATTCCCCAGATTTTGATGCAAATTCCATTTGCACTGTTTTCCTAGTAAGATCGCCTGTAGCTCTTCCTCTCCCAAGACCCATCACCTGAACTTGTTTCTCGTACAGCATTTAGTGCTCATAAAACATTCTGCCAGATTTTAGGCAGCCTGGCTTAGAATGTTTCGTTGGAGCTCGCAAATGGAACATGGAAAAACAACTTGGGAACTGAATTCAAATTTCTCATCTTGGGGATGGAAGCCTGGGTATTTTGGTTGATATAAACATAGGCGGTAGATGAATTTAAAGTATTTTAAACCAATAACTATTAAAGTACAGTGCAGAAGATTTATTATTTCAGACCGGTGATGATGGCACATGCCTTTAATCCCAGCACACAGAGAGGCAGAGACAGGCGGATCTCTGTGAGTTCAAGATCAGGCTGATCTACAGAGTGAGTTCTAGGACAGCCAGAGACACAGAGAGAAACCCTGTCTGTAAATCCCCCCAAAAGATTTAATATTTCAATGAAATAGAAAGACTGAAACTGTGTCCTATTGCCTTATAAACTGAAGATCAGTGGGACAGCAGTAAACTAGAGTTGGAGAGAATGACCATGATAAGCTAAAGGACAATTGAAGGTTGCACACCACACTGGTTAGAAAAAAAAGTTATAAAATGGAAAAAATATACTAAAATAAAAAATTATTGAAAATAATTCAAAAGCAAATCATAAGTAGCTATTACTTTGGGTATTTGCAGCTTAGACAATGAGACAATTAAAATTATGGAAATAGGTACCTGAGTAAAAGAAATGAACTCATATTTTAGATGATATAATTTAATGCCTTCCAGGATGAGACATTTACTACTCAGAAGGAGAAATATGAGCTAGCCATGCTACATTCACTAGATATGGAATCTAACCAGTGTTTTTTCCTTATTTGTAAAATACCAATTACATTTAGTGCTTGGCATATACAGGCACATACAAATGGGAGCTAATAATAATGAAAATAATTAACTTGCATCATTTATTGTGTTCCTACCACTTTGAAAAAAGCTCGAAATCCATGGTCTTAATTGAATAGCTGATGTAGGAGATTCTTCTGTTCATGTGTTGCTTTCATTGGTTAATGAATAAAGAAACTGCCTTGGCCTTTTGATAGGGCAGAACTTAGGTAGGCAGGAGAGGGGGGGGACAGAACTGGATTCTGGAAGGAAGAAAGCAGAGTGAGAGACGCCATGGATCCTCTACTGAGGATAGACATACTAGACCTTTGCTGGTAGGCCACGACCTCGTGGTGATACACAGATTAATAAAAATGGGCTAAACTAATATGTAAGAGTTAGCCAATAAGAAGTTAGAGCTAATGGCCAAGCAGGGTTTTAATTAATACAGGTTCTGTGTGATTATTTTGGGGCTAAGCTAGCCGGGTGGCCGGGAAGAACAAGCAGGCCTTCCCCTTGCAACAGAGGTCATACTGGTGATAATAGGAGATCCTGCAGAGTGTCCAACGAATAAAATAAGGAATTTCAAACCTGCCAAAAATAAAAACAAAGACCTGAGCTGTAAGAAAAACAGCCTGAACCCAGAGGTCTTAGCAAGTAAAGAGGCTCAAGGTTTGTGTTAAAACTTAGAGTGTCCCGGTTGTTCTACTAGCACCATCCCTTCCATTCTACCCTGAAGCTCTGCCACCAATGGTGTTGATAGGACACTGACCACCAGTCACTTCCACAGAGCGCCCAGTCAAACTTCCCAGAGATACCCTTGGACTAACAGATTCTATGCTGTACCACTATGCCCTGGAGAGACCAAGACAGAGAGAATGAAGTTTATTTATTTATCTTCATTGGTGGGAGGAGATGGCTCCCTAAGGGAAAAATATAATTCCATGATGAGAGAATAAAATTTTCTTTGCTTAGTGCCCCAATGTAGGAAATAATCTGTTTATGGTATGATTGGAAATTAGAAAATGCTTGATATATAAACAGGAGTTTAAGCATTAAATTGGTAACTATGTTAAAATACTTACACAAATTATTTTACTGTTATCACAATCACCTCAGCTTCATTAGACTAATCAAGAGTTGATTAGTAAAATTGATATGCAATTACAATAGTGTCCATAATCACATTGGGATAATTAACTACCAGAGGTCTTCTTGTAAATGCAATGTTCTACGTGTTTGGGCTACACTTTATTGTTGATAAGATCTTTCTCATTGACTGTAGATTAACTCAGTCATGATGGATTTTAATTCTATTATAGTCTTTGAAGACAATGAAAAACCATTTGAGGTCTAAGACACACATTTTCATGTAAATACCAAAGAAAAGATCATTATAACAATTTCTAAAACATGCTAATAGGCTGGATCCCATTATTGAATAGCATTTTCACAACTATGATTTAATAGTCATTTTAAATATACAGTCTATAGATTTCCCACTCTTCTTACATGTCAATTTCCTATCCCATTTAGTCTCGGATATTGGAGATGCTAGGAATATAGAATGTCTGCCAAGGAGAGGTATAGGTACACAGTGAAGCCAGCCCTACAAAGAACACATTGCAGGCTGCAGGATCATGGGCTGGGAGCTACTCCAGCTCACTTGGTGCTCAGATCATTTCTCCACTTGCAGCTTCAGCAAAGAGTGTCTCCCTCACCGGACTTCAGTCTTGCTTTAGTCTAATCTTGCTAGGTCTATTCCTCCTTTTTTGGAACATAAATATTTACTTTGTGTATTTTGGAAGCATAGAAGTTACTGGGTGACTTTACAGAGACCTGCAGTTAAGACATTGTCTCCAGTCTCAGAAGAGACTTTGGACTTTTGAACACTGTTGAGAGGAAGACTATGGAACTTCTGAAGTTGGAACTAAGTACAACTTTGTGTCATCTACCAATCCCCAATAAATACGGTAATGTCATTGGAAGGTAGAACCTCTCTGGAGGGTGGTTAGGTCATGGGAGAGGAGCTCTCATAAATGAGGCTGTTACACTTTAAGAAGGATTCCTAGAACTAATGCTACCCACAGTCAGGTGAGAACACAGTAAGAAATCTATGAAAAAGTAGGCTCCCACTACACAGTCTGCTGGTTTTGACAGTGAACTTCTCAGACTGTTTTATTATTATTAATTATTATTGTTATTATTATTACTATTGTGTTTTTGAAACAGGGTCTCAATATGTAACCCTGGCTGCCTGGCTATTCTGGAACTTGCTGTGTAGACCAGACTGACTTCAGACTCACAGAGGCCCACCTGCCTCTACCTCTTGAGTGCTGGGATTAAAGATTTGTACCAACATGTGTAAGGCCCACGGGTCTACCCCTCCTCTCGGGGGTGGGGGTGGGTTCATCTTGAGGACAGTTTCTGGCCAGACATCTTGTTGCGATTTCCGGCTAAACATCCTGTTTGTTTCTGTGCTCCCTCTGTCCTCCTGGTGGTTAGCTATAAGGCCACTGTTTACTCCATTTGGGGCTTGGTAATTTTCCACCTGCCTGGGGGGGGGATTTCCATTGTGCGGTAGCTAGGTATATAAGTTTTCCTAAGCTTGAATAAATGGCATTCCGCATTATCTCCTCACGAATGACCCACGTCTCCTTTGTGTTCTTTTAGTCTCCAGGCCCTTGCCCAGCTTGCGAATGGTACAGTAGCAGGAACTGTACCTTAGAGAGTAACGCAGGCATTACAACCATGCCTGGCTCAGAAATTCCTTTTTGTTAATGAGCAATTTAATCCATTTATAGTGTTGTTGTTATAGTGCCCTGTTCTAGTTAGCTTCTCTGTTGCTGTGAGAAAACATTGACCAAAAGCAACTTGAAGAAGAAAGGTTTTATTTGGCTTACAGGTTATGGTCCACTGTTTAGGGAAGCCAAGGCCAGAACCCAGAGGAAAGAACTGAAGCAGAGACAACAAAAGGATACTGCTTACTGGTTCACAGCCAGGTCATTCTCAGCTTCCTTAGTTCTACAACCCAGGCTCACCTGCCCAGGTGGGCAGCGCCATCAAACACATCATCCTTAAACCATAACCTTTCCTTTCTTGCTCCTGAGATCTCAGGTTGATATCACAATATAAAACCCAGCCCGACTTTTAAAAAGCCAGTCTTTAAATTTTTTTTTATTGCTTTAGAAATTCAATGTCTCTTTAGAAGCCAAAAATCTTTTAACCGTGGAATCCTGTAAAATAAAAATTAAGTTACATAATTCTTATTCCAAAAGGGAAAAACCAACGGCAAAAAGGCAACAACCCAGTTTCACTTAAGCAAAACCGAAGTATAGCAGTGTAACTCCAAATCTTGAAGCTCAGCTGTCTGACTTCTGGGACTCAGAACAGGCTCGATCAGTTCTGCATCTCTCTGTCAGCCATGCCCAGCATGCAGTTTATCCAGTAGAATCAAGCTGGCTCCACTTCACTGGGAAATGTTCTTGATGGTCGTAGCATCTACAGTATTCCGGAATCTCCATGGCAACTGAGGCTGCATCTTTACCAATGGTCCTTCCTGTATTTTCTTCAGGAACTTGACCCTGCCGTATGTTGCCAGGCCTCACCCAAACTCAGTGGCCTCCTATGCCTACAAAACCAGTATGTGGGAGAGTCTTAAGCATTACTGAGTTCAACTGCTGGCTTAAGATGCAGCCTTGGCACGCCTGGACGAAGGCCACCATTTGCTGACTGCGAGGAACAATTACTCAGAAGATTTAACTTCCAAGATGCTAGGCTTTTATTAACCACAGATTTTTCCCCCCAGATAAACCAGCATCCATTATTCTAGTAAAACAAAGGTTTTACTCCCATAGATTCGTAATTCTAATATCACACACAGGCATGAACATGCATGCATACACACACACACACACACACACACACACACACACACACACACACACACGAACACAGCCGTTATAGAATTTTTGGAGCATTCTCGACATTACCTCTAAAATTCACAAGCCCTGAATTTTAAAAGCCCATCATCTGTACTCCTGTCCACTTCTTGACTTTAGTATATATATATTACTTCACATTGAGTTTTAAAAAGTAAAATCAAACACTCTATACTGATCTTCACATATATATGACTGGATTTGTTTTGCTAATGTATTGCTTTGAGCTTTTATATCTATATGAAGCATATTATCTGTAGTTCTTTTTTATTTTAATACATTCTTTATTATGGTATCAGGGTAATTACCTCATATAATGAGAACTGATCTTATATTTTCAAGAAGTTCACACAGTTATTTATATCATTTTTCATTAAATATTTGATCAAATTCATCAGTTAGTCCACCTGAGTGTGAGCTTTTCTTTGTGGGTAGGTTTTAAATAATACAAATTCTTACTTGTCTATTATGAGTTGAATTGTGTCACTCATAAAGATAGGATGAGATCCCACTGATCACCACTCTGATGTTAACTACAGACCCCTTTTCAGGGGACGCCCATCTACCTGCATCCCTGTCTCTCTCCACCCTCCTGGCTGGGGTGCAGTCCCCAGGCTATCAGACAGCAGTGGCTACTCCACAGGATGGATTCATGTTTAACTAAATGGGTCTTACTTCCTCAACATCAAGATCGTATATTTTTTCCTCACAATGCAAGATCCTCTCAGCCTCCTCTGTCATCCGGGAATGAAGGAGAGCTTGACTGTACACAAACACATAATATGGATCACTCATCAACCACACGGCATAGAATTTCCTCATTCGTCTGCAACCTACTGGACTCCCGCCCCACTCTCCATCATGGACCTAAACTCTCCTCAGAGCTGCCACCATGTTGTCCCCCCATGGCATTTATAACACTTACAATACATTTCTTACCCCAAAGTAGTTTTGTCTTAATGTCCCTCTTGATCTACTCACCTGTGACCTTATCCTCAGGATGTTTTGTTTGAATGACGACCATTGCAAGTGTAATGTTTAGATGAGGTCACATTGAGATAAATGGGCGTTTTCAACCCTGTGAATGTCATAGAGTGTGTGTGTGTGTGTGTGTGTGTGTGTGTGTGCATGCATGAGCTGCTGGGGAAGCAACGTGTTTTAATGCCCACAGACACACAGGTGTTGCCATGAAAACCAAAGAAGACTAAAGTTTGATACAAATACCAGAAGCTAGAAAGAGGCAAGGATTTTCCCTCCTCGTTTCAGAGGGAGCTTTGATACTGGACTTGCAGCCTCCAGAGCGCTGAGAAAACAAGTAGCTGATGTTTCAGGTTGCCCAGTTTCTGGTTACTTTCTTTCTTTTCCTATGTTAGATATCAATCCTAGACAATGAAGTCTTTTTAGATGTTATTTTTTGAACAAGTTTTGACAGTTTGTATCCAAGACCTTGTCTCCTTCATTTGCAAGTTACCTTATTAACATACATTTATACATAGTTTCTTATAATCATGTAATAAATTTCTACAGAGTGGGTCATGTGATATATGTATTTTCAGGCCTAATTTGGGGCATTTCTATCTTTTTCCTCTTTGTAAATTAAATAGTCATTAAAAAAAAGAATCATAATTTTTGTAGATCTCTCTCCATTTTTCTGTGCAGTAGTTCCTCATTTATGTTTGGTGTATATATCTGTGTGTGTGTGCTGTTCTTTTTTGTTTGTTTGTTTGTTTTTTTTGTCTTAAAACTAAACTTTTGAGACCCTTTTCCAAGACAGTGCTTTGCGGAAGTAAGTGCCTTTCAGATCATGGTTTTAGATGGAACTAGGAAATTTTAATGTTTTATTTTTGCCCAGTTAAAACTACTTTTTAATTTTCTTTACCTTTTTAGCCATTGAATAATTTAATTTCCCAACACTATTGTCGATTCCTAATTTAATTCATTGTTACCAGAGAGGATACCCTGTACAATCCCATTCATTCTAAATTTATTCACACCTGTTTTATGACCCACCATATGGGGCTATTCAAAAGAACAGACACTTTAAAATGAGTATAAATTCTGCTGCTATTAAGTAGAGTGGTCTGCACTTAGCATTTGTGTTGAGTGTTTTTTTTTTCCCTACAGCTTCTATATACTTAATGGTTTTGGGTCTAATTTCCTACCAATTATTGAGAGTATTGAAATATCAGACTCTTGTTGTCTACCTCTTAATTCTATTTCCCCCACCCCCTTTTTGCAGCTGCTGGGCAGGCACTAAATCACTGGGCTACACTCTGAACTCCCAGTTCTATCAATTGTATTGTTGGACTATAAAAGTTCTTGAATTTTCTTAATGTGTTGGCTATCTTACAGTGAAATCTTTTTATTCCTACAAAGCTTTAATTTTCTTAAAGTCTATTTCCCATGCCCACTATAAGTCTCTTAGAGTTACTCTCTGTGTGTACAGTCTGCTGTTAAGTATTGACAGTCTTATCATAACACGTGGTCCATTTCTGCCCTGTTGTAATCATGTATATCACAGTTGAATCATTTAATTTGCAAGCTGCTCCATAAGAGGGATGATATACATTCCTTTATCCATCTTTTTAAAAAAATATTTATTTATTTAATGTACATTGGGGTTTTGCTTGCATATATGTCTGTGTGAAGGTGTCAGATACTCTGGCACTGGAGTTACAGACAGCTGTAAGCTCCCATGTGTGTGCTGGGAACTGAACTCTGGTCCTCTAGAAGGGCAGTCAGTGCTCTTAACCACTGAGTCGTCTCTCCAGCCTCCACCTTTATCCATCTTTTGAAACAGTTTTGGGTGCAATATATTTGATTCATTAGAAGTAGTAAAGGAAAAAACAAATACCTCCTTTACAAGATAATCCAGTTTTGGGTGCACGGTGTTGTTGCCCGGCATCTTTGACCTTCAGGCTGGATTCTGAAAGGTGGCCATGTCTGTCTGTTTCCCTGCTAGCTCCCACAGGACTGGATTGTGGACTGACAAAAGAGGTAGACCACAGCTCCCGTTCTGATGTAAGCACCACCTTTTAGGAACACTAGTTTAAATAAAGTGGCTAATACCAAGAATTGTTGCTTGTCCATCAAGGCTTAGCTACAATTCAAACTACATGTTAGACCATAAATACACGTTAATATTAAATGGAATGTGCATATTGTTATCTTATCTGACCATTAAAAATACTTTTGAGCTCCTAAGAGCACGAGGATCGCAGTCACCCTGGGGCATCCAGGCCCCAGTGCAGGCACCAAGCAGGTCATTCTTAAGACCCCTCGAAAGCAGACCTTCAAGATCAGATTGACATCAACCGGGAGAAGATAGCAGCATTGAAAGAGAAGATTGAATCTGAAAAGGGGAAAGACGCCTTTCCAGTAGTAGGTCAGAAGCTAATCTATGCAGGCAAAATCCTCAGTGATGACACTGCTCTCAAAGAATACAAAACTGATAAGAAAAACTTGTGGTGGTTATGGTGACAAAACCCAAAGCAGTGACAGCCCCAGTGCCAGTGACAGCTCAGCCATGGAATGCTCCCACCATGGCTGCAGTTAGCTTCTCAATGGCAGCAGTTGTGGCTCAGGCTCCAGCCCCCACCCCTGCTTCAGCTCCCACTTCCACACCAGCATCTACTACTCCAGCCTCAACTACAGCATCTTCTGTACCCGTACCTCTAGTGCAACTCAGCCTAAGAAAGCTGCAGAAAAGCCAGCACAGTCCCCAGTGGTTACTAGCCCAGCACCAGCTGAGAGTACACCAGGAGATTCGTCCTGGTCAAATCTTTTCCAAGATGCAAAAAGTGCCCTTGTGACAGGTCAATCTAAGAGATTATGATAACTGAGATCATGTCAATGGGTTATGAACGAGAGCAGGTAATTGTGGCCCTGAAAGCCAGTTTCAACAACCCCGATGGAGCTGTGGAATATCTTCTAATGGGAATCCCGGGGGATAGAGAAAGTCGGGCTGTGGTTGATCCTCCTCCCCAGGCAGTGAGTAATGAACTCCTCAGTCTCCAGCAGTGGCAACAGCTGCAGTGACCACAACAGCAATGACAGCTACTAGTGCTGGAGGTCACTCCCTTGGATTTTTAAGGACTCAACCTCAGTTTCAACAGATGGGACAAATTATCCAGCAGAATCCTTCCCTGCTTCCAGCTTTGCTACAGCAGATAGGTGGAGAGAACCCTCAGTTGCTGCAGTTAAAGGCACTAGATTTCCTGAAGGACTTGTGATTCAAGCTTACTTTGCTTGTGAGAAGAATGAGAATTTGGCTGTCAACTTTCTTCCACAGCAGAACTTTGACGAAGATTGAAGAGACTCTTTTGTATCTCACTCACACCAGTGCATTACACTAACTTTGTTCACTGGATTGTCTGGGGTGACTTGGGCTCATAGCCACAATATTTGGTATACGGTAGTAGGTTGGTGGGGTGGGAGGGAGGGAGCTAGGACACAGGGCAGGGATACACATGATGCATGTCTGCTTCAGTTAGCAGATACTACAAAGCCACACACAAAAAAGTGCAAAATACTAGACAACCAAACATCCGCCTTTGCAGGTCTTCATTCTTCCAAACAGTAGGTAACATTTCCTGGGTTTCATTCTAGTGTATTAGATCCAGAAATTTAGTGTAATGTCCTGCTTTCTCTTTTCTTTGACTTAACATTAACAGTTTCTGAATCTTTGTTACCTAGAATCTACAGTCTGTTTTAAGGCAACACTGGATAATGGCTTTTTGAAATTGGAAAAAAATTGGAGCATCTGTAAACAGAAATGCCAAATTATTGGTGGTCATTGTTGCTGCTTCACATAAATATGAAATTGATGCAAAAGGAAGCCCATTCTTCATGTTCAGTACTTGGGAGGGTAGAGGGGGACATTTTCTTAAAATGAGAATAATTACTGCGTGTAGACGTAAGTCACAAACGATGCCACAGCAGTTTGGAATTATAATTAACAGGGTAGTATTTATTTAAAGGGGAAAAAACTTACAGATCACCGTCAGCCCTCTGTACGACCAGGAAGGGAGTCTAGCCGCCAGCCGAGCAGGAAGTGAAGAGAGCGAGAGAAGGAAGTGGCCGCTTTTTTAAAGGGAGAGAGACCACGCCCCAATGGGCGGGTATCTCAGCGGCTATAGGCTGGAGGAGCGGAAGGACCTCCCGCAACAACTGCGATTTTAAAATTTCCTGATTATTGAATGTGAGACCCTCTAACGTGATTTGAGAAGCTGCACATATATAGGCAGAGTTATTTTTACATGCTTTATTTGTTTGGGGAAAATTGGTAGGTGTCTAATTACTGTTTACTTCATTGTCGTATTGCAGTAAAAATTAAAAAAAATAAAATCATATTTTACAAGCTAATATAACAATTGTGTGCTTTTTATGTTAGAGAGCTTATTCTGGCATTGACTCTTTAGTATTTTTGGTTTTTTGCTTTTTTTAGCCCTGGCTGTCCTGGAACTCATTCTATAAACCAGCCTGATCTTAAACTCACAGAGATCCACCTGACTCTGTGCCTTGAGTGCTGAGATTAAAAGGTGTGTGCCACCACCACCCAGTGATACTTCAGCATTTTTTAAGTCTTGTTTACATGTAAGAATCTACTGACTATTAAATTTAGGCTAGGAAATTAAGACCCAGGTGACATCTGTCAAGTTAGAAGGGATTCTGGCATGATACAAAAGGCTCATCTTAACTAGAACTTTTAAAGTCTAGCCTGCTCAGCAAATCATTTCACACAGGCTGAAAAAGCAGGTTTGAGACAGGGTCTCATGTGGCCCAGGATAGACTCAACCTGGCGATGCACCGGTGGGTGTCCTGAACTCCTGATAGTCTTGTCTCTACTTTTCAAGTGCTGAGATTACAGGCATTTGCCATCATACATGGTAAAGTCATTTTCAAAAAAACAAAACAAAACAAAAATCTCTGTTCTCTCTGTCTTCTCAAATGCCAATGAAACATTTTACTTATATTTAAAATAGGATAGAAATGTTTTCATTTACTTTTTTTTTTTTTTGAGACAGGTACTCATATAGCCTAAGCTGGTCTTGAAGTTATGTAACTGAGGCTGGCCTCAAGTTTCTGTTCTTCTCATCTCTACCTTCAAACTGTTGGGGTTATTGGTGTGTATCCTCATACCCTACTCCCTAAGCACACTCCTAAGCCCTATCTACAAATGTATGTTTCTTTTTTTTTTTTTTTGAGATTACTGATTTGAAACTTGATTTCTGGCTCTTCTAAAGTCACCTCTGCATTTAATGACTTAAATAGTGACAAAAACAATATAAGTATAAAAAGGTGTGGAGGGTGGCAGAGAATAGAAGACAGGAGTGAAGAGGTACAACTTAACATCAGTGCAGTCATGACAGGCTGCAAACTAACAACAGTGGGACTAGGCCTCACCATTACAGTAATCAGGAAATGCTCAGACAGTACCCTGCAGGGACCAATCAGAATTGAGACAAAAAAAAGTACTAGATGCTCCGGAACATTAAGAATACCTTACCTGCCCAAGCCACACCATTGTCACCTGTATTCAGGGGCCTAGTTTGGTGACAACATGTTCCCCGGTTGTCAGTCAGGAGTCAGTGATCTTCCACAAATTCGGGTCAGCTGATTCTGTGGGTAGATGAAGTCACTGGTAGGGGGACCAGGATCTAACTCTAATGCATGAACTGACTTTGTAGAGTTCATTCTCTATGGACAGATATCTTGCTCAGCCTAGGCATAGGGAGGAGGAAGACCTTGGTCCTACCTCAAGGAGGGGATGGGACAGTTCTATTGACTTCTCAGGGGAGGCCTTAACCTCTCTGAGGAGTGGATGGGGTGGGTGGATAGGGGTAGCAGGAGGAGAGGAAGAAGGGGGAACTGGGATTGGTATGTTACAAAAGAAAAAAAAATAGCTTCCTGAACTTGTATATAGGTTGCCAATTTTCTTGTAGTGATACCATTACCAATCCCTGTTTGATAAAACTGTTACCTTACTCCTGCCCAATCAGTTCAACCCCCATCCGATTTTGGAATTTCCCTATCCACCCATCCATTACTTTTAAAAAATCCTGCCTCAACTAAGCTCAGGGCTCCCTGATCCAACTGCTGTGTCAGAACAGATAGAGAGTCCAAGTTCCAGTTTTGCCAGAAAGACTTTGCTTTTGTATATGGACTCGGGACTCCTGGTGGTCTTTGGGGAAGGGAGCTCATGACATGGGCATAACAAGGAGTATATTAATAGGATGGATGCATTATGATTGATCAGAAGGAAAAAAACAGGGAGTCCCTCTATTTGAGAAATTGCACCTATTTTTTCTAAGGAGATATATATTTAGTGTAAATTACTTCTCCCTGTTTACGTGGGCTTCTGTTTTCAGGAATGCAGTTTCTCATTGTCAGTCTTGGACCAACATACTCTTTCACCTTAAAAGAGTTAAATTATAAGGTTCAAGAATTCATCCTTGAATTTGCTAATTTTGTCATTTCGAAGTCTCAAATATATCTTGTATAAATGAGCCACATTTTCACTTACATTCCAACCCTAAGATAAACATTTCTAGGAAGAGTTATTCTATTATACAATAATAGAAGAAAAACTTTTGTGGCACATGAAGTTTTAACCCACCAACTAAACACGGCTGCTATAACCTTTGGAAAATAAACAGAGGGCTACCTGCACCCAATTCGCGCCCTGGAAAAGTGAAACTTTCCTCCAATTCCTAGAAAAATTGATGTCAAAGACGTCTACTTGTACGAAATTAATGCAGCATAGTCTTCAGCTGAAGCTGGCTTCTACACTGCCCACGAAACCGGTTCCACACTGGAAGCAGAGGGGAAATGGCATCAAATGACCTAAGACTCAAATACCTTATACCTCAAGCCCTTCAAGCAGTAAACAGGCAAAGCAGCGCAGCCTCGGAACTGCGCCTGGGGACCGAAACGTACACCATGGCCTTGTTTCGCTGGCCTACTTTCTGAGACTAGCGGCTCTCTCCGGCCCGTGTGGAGCAGGCAGTGTCTCCCCTGTCCACTTCTCAGGCTGCACTGGGCCAGGAATGAACTTTCTCCACCTTGAGGGAGCTGGCTATAGGCAGGACTCATGCGCTCTGAGTGTGGTAAGTGGTCTTTGGTTATTTGTGGTGGTAAAAGGACGCTGACGTCGTTGTTACTCTGTGCTGAGTCGGACAACCCCTATATAATTAGCTAGAGGAACCCGAGAAAGGCCGTAAACAGCAATGAGCATGCGCGGCCAGTGTGCTTCTTTACAGCCAGGCCGCCGGAAGTGGAGCTTCCGGAATAGGCGTCCGTGCGGGAAGTGGAGCCTCAGGATTCGGAGTCCGGGCGTGATGACGCGCATACGCGGGAATACGTGAGGACGCAGGCGGGTCTTAGAGAGAGTGAGTTTCTGCGTCTGTTCGGCTGAGTTTGGGGCGTCGCTTTTGTGCGGCAGGTGTCGCGGCTTTCCCGGACCTCAGATGGAGGGGCCGGGGCTGAGATCCCTGGCGCGGGCCGGGCGGAAACGCTGCCTTGGGGCTAGGGTCCGCCGGGCGGAAGCGCTGCTTTGGAACCGGGCGGGAGATCAGAACCGGCCGGGCTGGTCTGGGTCTTCTTATCCCCTCAGGCTCAGGGTGGGTGAGAGTTGGGGTGGAGGGGGAACAGGGGCCTGGTGGTGGTCGGGGAGGAGACGCGGGCCGGTCTCACCCTGATAACTTGCCCGAACGCTTGGAAGTCAGGGCTTCCCCGATGGGCTTTTGATAGGTTCCTCTGATATCGGCAAGTTTGAGACGAAATTGCATCAGCCACAGAGCTTATTGTAGCAGGTGTTTGTGGGACCGCTGCTTCGGTCTCGGTACGAAAACCCATACTAACCTCTGAAAGGCTGTTCCACGTTATTAGGGACAGACTTACACCTGAAGGACTCATCTCTCCTGCCCACACAAAAAACTCGTATTGTATGCGTTTCTGTTGTTGCAAACAAGGCATCAAGTATTTTTTTAAAACTATTAATATCTGATTGTTACACAATTAAGATTTATTTGTCAGGCTGTCTTAAAGTCCCTTTCAGTAGGTTCGTGGCACACACTTTTTGTTGTTGTTGTTGTGGAGGGTGTCTAGTTATCATACCTCTCTCCTTTTTGTTCCAGAGTCCTCCTTTACCTCTTCCTGCTTTTGTTACTGATTCTGCTTCCACTCTTCTAGTGTTCTGACTCATTCCAGGAGAGCAGGTGATCCTCACACAGTAGTCCTGCTTTGGTCCCGGAGTGCCACATTATCAACGTCTTCTGGGAAATTGTTGGCAATACAGATTTTAGTGTCACAGCCCTTTGAGCAAGCCTTCAGGTCCATTCCAGTGCTTCTGGGTGCTGAATTTCACGAACAGCATAGCTATAAAAAGTACTTACTTACGAAATCACAGATGATGTTTGAATAAGGTGAAGTCACTTAACTGTGACGTCATAGTGCTAAGCATTCCATGAGCTTAGGTAGTGCTAACACGTTACTCAAAAGTCGGGCGTTACTAAGTTACTAGACCTGCATGAAGAAAGCACGGAGATTGTGGAGGAAGGGCAGATTGTGGGATCCATAGGAGTTGGGAGTCCATGGATATTGTGGCTGCCACATAAAGGATATTTCTTTTATCCTGTCACATTCTGAGAATTTAGACACAGGATAACTTTTTAGCTGGATATGGTGGCTTACACCTGTAATTCTAGTACTCTGGAGGCTGAGGCAGGAGAAATCCGAAGTTGGAGGCCAGCCTGGGATACATAATGAGGCACTATCCAAAAAATCAAAACACCAGAAAGTTACAGCAGTAGGCACTAATACTAGTATTATTTACAAAATGGGCTGATAGTAATTGTGACAAAGTAATTTAAACTTTTTTGGTTTTCTTGTTTCTTCAGCTTAGTTATACCAAAGGTTGACCTAGAATTTGGTAAAGGCCAGAACAGAGTTGAAAAGAAAGGTAGAGGAGTGGCTAGCACTCCAAAGCCAAAGCTGATGATGTTTCTAGCCTTATCTTTTGTCCTCATATGTCATACAGCTCCATCATAGCAAAGAAGGCCTCCTGTCTGTTTTTATTTGAAGGCTCACAATTAAGTTACACAGGCTCTCAACCTGCTGATAGTCTTCAGGTTGCTACATGTAGCAATTTCTAAGAATTATTCCTTTCTCCAAGAGTTCACCTAGGGGAAGAAAGAAACATTCAGGATTTGAAGCGGCTGCCCTAGAGCCTAGACTTTGTCACAGTATTGAAAAGGATTAGCAACTAACTGTGGCCTGTATAACATACAACTTTGACTAGAGAGCACTGGCACTCAGTACCTGAGACTCTGCAATTCCATAGGGAGTAAATTGTCATGTACATATGCTGCTTGTGTTTCTGTCAGTATCAGTTAACCTTACCACCAAAATGATTCAGTCCCATCACGAAACAATTGTTTTTCAAAGGCTCCAAATGTTTTCTTACTCTCTATATGAGAAGGATGGGTAGCTATGGTTCTGGGTCAGACCAACCCTGCTTGAGTCCTGTCCCCCCCCCCCCCCCCCCCGTGCATTGATTATGGCCTACAGACAAATTAGCATCTGTCCAGTTTTAATCTCCCCTGTAAAGTGGAAGTCATAACAGCATCTGAGGTGCCTATGTTAAATGAGACAGTGTGTTAACTCTTATTTGTTACTGCATCATGTTAGACAATGTCTCTTGTTGGAAGGGGAAGAAATGTTTGTCAGTTTCATGCTGACTGCCCTGTTCATTTCCTAATGACACAAGGTCATTTTATTACCCAGCCACTTCTCTTTTCAAGTGGCGAAGCTGCGGAAGTGAGAGTCAAGGCTTCATAACATTGTGAAAGAAAGCCGACACTTGGAGAAAGTTACAGCTCAGCTTGGTAGAAAACCATCAGTTATTTCATCGGCAGTGATTTCTAGACATTGTTTTCATAGTTTCCAGAAGATTAGAGTTAATTAACATCAAAATGTCTTTGATTATCTTATACTTGATTTCTTTGGGTACAGATTTCTCTGTCATATGATGCTCTTTGTGTTATAGACAATGATACCTCTGCAGATAAATGCATAAAAATGTTATTGGCCCTGAAATAATCGATATTTTTCAATATATATACTTTACCTAGAACACTGGTGTGTTCTACTTTTTTAAAAAAAAGTCGAAGTCCTTATATTTTCCTCATGTTTTTACATAGCTATAAATGTATGAACATGAAATATACTTAGAAAAATTCATAATGGGCCATACTTTTGTTTACTTTGTAGTATGCAGGTAAGGAGCAAATATAAGAATAAATAATCTATACACTTATACGTGTACTACATTAAAATTATTCTAAAAAGTCATTAAAAGTTTGAAATTGTTTTTAAAAGAATTCCTTTGATGGAGCTTTTATTCCGTCTAAACAGTGATTTTCAGATTTTTTGTTTGTTTAATTTTGTTTTAACTTGGAGCCTCTTAAGCAGAAATTTACATAGAAAATTTAAATGTCAAAAGACTCATGATTTCTGTGGGGTTGAAAGACACAGACTCCTGATGCAGAATGTGTCTAGAGAATGGGATTCTGGGAATCTGTGTATGAGTCACTGTCAGTGACATAGCTCCACAAGGGCTCTATACCTAAAACTGTGATGTTAGAATCCTTAGACATGTCGCTAGTTTTGTCACTGGGGCAAGCATATGTCTGGGTTTTCATACAGAGACATGGGTGATTATTTAAAAACAAAGTAACAAAAACAACAACAACAAAAACCTGAACAAATAGTCTTCAGTCTGTATTTTTACAGAAATAGGATTCCATGCAGAAAAACAAACAACAAACACCACAGCTTTTTAAAAATCCCTCTTACACTGTGACAGCTGTATGTGTATTAAAAACTGCTTCATATTTTAACTGTTATTTAGTATCATAAGTGACTGGGGAAGAGAAACAATGAGTCAAAAGAAAGTAGATGGTGTTGTTTGTGTTTACAAGCTGTAGTGTTTTTGCTGTATGACAGTATCTGCTTTTCATTCATATGGTAAAGTAGTTTTTGTTTGTTTCTGTTTTACTTAATTTTTACTTAATAATGACTCCCCATAAAAATCTAACCATTTGTGAGCTTGTTCCTAGTAGTGGTAGTACCACTGTCATTTTCACACATTGAGAGGGGTTTCCTGGTGACAGCTGGAGAGTGGGGGAGGGGAGTCACTTTCAATCAACCAGCTGCTCCTTGCAGCATCATGGTGGTGATATTTCAAAGCTGGTGGCTAATTCTGGCTGTATTCGGAAAAGAAAATGTGTCATATTTCTGGGATGCAATAGATAGCGTGCAGGAGCCCTTTGGGATCCAGATGATAGCCAGCTGACAGCGTGTGCATTCAGGCTTGCATGTCAGTGTTATTTACCGTCTAGTTTCTTGGACATTGTTACATGTACATCATAATTACAAAGCAATAAAGTCCAGTTCCATGGGGAGAAAGTCTCATTACTTTATGGACAGGAAGGGAAAATGAAAACCGAACTACAGTGGTGTACTACGTGCTTTTATGTGGTATGCTATTTCATCCGTCTTCACCGTGGCTTTAGGAAGTCAGAGGGATTTTCTTTATCCAGCAGCTAAAGAGCCAGCAAGTTCAGCAGAACTGAGGTCTTGCTGTGTCCAATCCAAGGTCACATACCATATTTGACCCCTTCTGACTTTAACTTCAGGGATGTTACACCATGAGCTGTTTCCTCAGGGTGCTAAATGACGTATATTTTTATTCCAGAGTCACAGTATTAGGATAGCAATGAATGAAATTTATGTATGTATTACAGTGACTTCGGATTTATAAGTAACATGTAATGAGTGTGTGTTGCAGCCATGTGTAATTCTGGATTTTCTTTTTTTTGAACAAAGTGTTTTGGGCAACACTGAAACCATGATACCTTTCTTTCAGCAACTTTGTAATTTTGTGCATTGTGATGAATGAGTTGTGCTTCAAAATTTGAGCCACTATAGAAAGATGATATACTGGCACCTCGTCTCTTCCCATGTAACCAGTATCCTCTTCTTCCTGTCAAGGTGTCCTAATTTTGTATTCATGAGGGGCTTCTACATTTCCACCCTGAAAAGTCCTTTAATTTTTATGAAATGGTTTTACTACTGTTCTGTGGAATTTGGGGAATCATTTCATCTTCCTCATGGCTTAAGGACAATGTTTCTGATAGTGTCATTGCCATAGAAAACCGCAAAGCTTGTTTTGCTATTTCCTATGTATGCGTGAACACGTATGTGCAGTTTTGAAGTAGTTCATCCTATGCTAATGCTGCTGTTGATGACATTTCCACTTCCTCAGAGGACTAGCTTGTTAAATAGAAGGAGTATAGGCTGATCCAATCATGTTCTTCATGTGGTTTTAGACACAGACCCTGCCTGTTCCAGGCTCATGATTATTGAGATGTGTCTGTTTATGCACTGGGTGAAGTGAGAATTGAATGGATGAGTTTCTGGGAAGTGCTTAGAACCCTTCCTGGAGGCCATGAGACGGAAGAGATTCAATGCTTGCTTAGTTTTGCTTCTTTTCTTTTTTTTCTTTCCCTTTTAAGATTTATGTATTATGTATATAGTGTTTTGACTTCTTATATGTCTGCATACCAGAAGAGGGCACCAGATCTCATTATAGCTGGTTATGAGCTCGCACTTGTTTGCTGGGAATTAAACTCAGGACCTCTGGAAGAGCAACCAGTGCTCTTAACCTCTGAGGCTCCTCTCCAGCCTGTTTTGTTTTTTTTTTTTTTTTCTTTTGTAGTGGATGAGTGCAGATGTTTGCCTGAAGTTTTAGAGACCTTTTTATCCAGTGGCACTTCATTTGTGTACAGAAATGCAGTGTAATTACTTCTAATTCATTCTTTTAAAAACACCAGTTTGGTAGAACTAGATGACACAACTGAGACCCTCTGATTTTCCTTTCGAGACTACAGTCCTCATCTTGTGCTCAACCAAGAATGCGCATTGACGAGGACTTCCTGGAGAAGTTGCTCTTGCCTCCTTGAACCTGTGCTCCCTTAGGAACATCAGGCCCACAGTGGACTGTTGAGATAAGCCTGTTTGACCTCCATGTTCTGGGTCCCTTATGGGCTAGAGCCTTTGTTAGTCTAAAGGAGATGGCAGTGCTTGAAATAAACTCACACCTGCTTGTGAACACTTTTGTAAATATGTCGTTTTGTGATAGACCTCCTGGATTGCACACAGAAGAAGCAACTCTATCTGATGTGATCCAAGCAATTTAATTAAAGTCGAGACTGACTGGAAACTATGTGGATGAGCCCAGATTGAACAGAAAATCCTGACGGCTGTACCTCAGTAAAGACCAGTGATAAGGAGAGCTCTCTGGGTTTGTGTACTTGTGGCCACGTTCTTCCAGTGACTGCTGCCCTAGTTCCAACACCATCAGCTAGTCTACCAGTTCCAGGACGAAGTTGTTACTCCAGGTAGCTTACTCTTACTCTTGATTGAGAGTCCCTCTTTTCTCTCAAGATCGCAAATGGGGTGGGCTATAGATTCTTGTTAGAGGAAGAATGAAGTATTCATGCTAGCTAGGCAGAAATCCCCAACCTGTCCCAATCACCAAGTCATTTGCAGATGTCCCGTGTACTTTGTGGGAACGCACCCAGTCTTTGAAGTGTGACTGCTTTTCCCACTTGACTAGTTTTTGCGCAGAGCGGATTCAGTTCCATAAATTATTCAGAAACCGTTCATGCACGGATAAAATGAGGGGCGGCAGTGGCAGGCAGCGCTTTCTCACTGACTCAGGATAGACAAAGAAATCCGATGTAGAGCAAAGATGAGATTGGAAGTCCTTAAATCCTCTTGAAGGGTGTGTTCATGGCATACTTGCACTGTGGTCCCCACGTGAACCCTGGTTTCAAACCTTCGGCTGCAGGGCTGTCAATTGGGAAACTTTAATGAGCTCTCATTACACGAAAACTTCTGGTCTGAGCGAGGAGGAACTGGCTTATGATTGATACTGGAAATCATGAATGTTGACAGGGCAGGAGTAGAGTTGGCTTGAAGTCACCTAGAGCTGTGGAGCAAAATTGAGGATTATATGCAAAATCTAGTAGCTTCAATTTTTCAGTCACTTTTTATGTGTAAATATAGTCTGATCACTAGTGTTGAGCCAAAAGCACTTTTAAAAGGGGAAAAGAAAAATTTTGTCAGCTGACATCTTGAGATTTTTTTTTCTTTTACTCACCATCAATGAAGGGTCATTAAATTCTCACAGTGTCAGATAATCTTGACAAAAAGTGGCTTGAGAGTTGAGTATATAGTTTATTTTAATTAAGAGTAATTTATGGGGCCATTGAGATGGCCCAGTGGATAACGGTTTGCCATGTAAGCTTGATGACCTGAGTTCAATCCGAGGGGCCCATGTGTAGGTAGGAGGAGTGAAGACCAGTTCCACAAAGTTGTCCTCTAATGCACTGTGGCCCATGCCCAATAATAGAAAATAATGATAATCCTTCTTTTAGGGTTCTTTCATATACTGTACTGTTAAAAGGTATGTGTGTAATCCAGTTACATAATACATCGTAAATATGGGGGATAGCATTCCTAGAAAGTGTTAGTCACCATCTTATAAAAACACTCAGAAATATTTCCAACTTTTTTTCTTCAGATCTATTTTAATTCATTTGTGCACTCAGACCACTATCACTTTGCAGTTTATGGTTTTATGGTGTGTGTGTTCAAAAATCTCAGTTTTTCCTTATAAAATCAAACGAGTCTGTTATCCTGGGGAAAAACTGACACGTTTCTGAAGGTCAGTTGGTTAGTGTATTGTGTAGCTAGCCCTTACCCACACTGCCCTATACTATGGGCATTAATAGTGCTCACCTTAGATATAATTTTGTCAGAAAGGATCGGTATGTTCCTCTTTCCCAAGCCACCCTGTTGATGCCCCCACTCCCTAACAAGTTTTATGTTTTGAAACCGTTAAAGGTGTTGCTTATCCATCATCATGCTCCTGTTTCCTCGCCTGTGCCAGCGCTCCATAGGGTAGCAGTACACCCTGGGAAGCCTTTTGTCCTTCCTGTCTCCCAGAAGCCTGACTGCCTTTCTTGTGGAATTCAGCAAGATTGCTTTTCATCGAACAAAGCTGAATGTTGCTTTCTAGGTGAAAAAAATAATTAAATGCTTTTAAAGATGTATTTGATTAACAGGAAGCTGATCTGTGTAAATTAATTATAAGTGTAATGATGTCATAGCCCTGTCTTTTGTTATTAAGCAGGTAATTGACCAGGAGTTTAGAAGCTTATTGTAGCTGACGGTTGGCAGTTTGACCTTGTGTGCTGTCTGGAAGGGAAACGTGCACGATGAATGTAAATGCAGTTTGTTCATTGTCCTGCGTTCGTGGTCAGAGCATCTGGTCCCAGGGTCTTGTTTTCATTCTTTCATTACTTCTCTGTTGAAATTGCTGGCCTAGCATATAGTCCCAAACTGGGCATTATACTTATATCCCCCACTAAAAGCATTTGACCAAACACAAATGCCTGTGTCCTTGAAGAACTATAATCAAGACATGAAACCTGGGCACATTTGGGATATATGATCCAGTAAACAATTACCAAAATGAAAAGTCTCTGTGTTTTAAAGTCTGTGTGAAGGAACCTAAGACAGCTTTTGATGGAGGGACATAGGAGCACACTTGATAGGTGGAGAGTTTTTTTCCATATTGTAATTTGGCAAAGTAAGCCAAGAGTACTTAAGAATGATTGGGTGATGGGAACCTTTGGTGAGTTCTGTTAAAGATGGGAATGTAAGGACCATAGGCTGGATATGACCATCTAACAGCTCTTCCCAGGCATAGCCACCCCACTCTTTCCCATGCTAACTGTACTGTCAGCCCCGTTAGATAGGACATAGCAGTTTTAAAAATCACAATGCTATGTCAAATTACTCCAAGGACTAAGGAGCCTGGAGAAAGATACTGTCACGAGAACAAGATGGCAACCATATTCAATGGCAGCATGTTTTACATGTGTGAGTGTGGCACAAAGTGTGGCGCTCTTTGTTCAGAAAGCCTTGGGCCTTGCTTCCGAAGGTGCTGCAGCGTGTAACATACCATCCAGTGGTGAGAAGATGGGATCTAGAAAAGTGAGGCAGTGGGTGCTGAGGAGCATGTCCACTCTGTGCCGCTGGTCTCAGCTGGGGCAGCTGTCTGCAGGCATCCAAGTGGATTTCTATTCAGATGTTTCTCTAAGTATTGGGTGAGTTGAACACATTTGCTTATTTCAAAAGACACGCTTTAGCAGAAGCCAAGAGACTGTTTGCTCCTTCTACATTCTTTCCTGGAAACCCATGTTCTCAGGGTTGATAGTATAAGTTCACTGGCTGATCTACCTTTAAAACCCCCTTTCTCCTTTTACCTACTTGTTTTTCCCATCAAAGCTTGACTCAAGCAAGGAAACAGCCGTAAGTTTTCTGAGTTGAATTTGACTTAGCATACTCTACATTGGTAAATTTGTATATTCTTGGCACCTTGCTGAAAAGCATGTGGACTAGATGATACAAGATACAACCTTGTGGCCAAGGACAACACTAAACCCAGATAGCTGAGATTCCCGTCATGAGAAAGACACCCACTTATCAGGTGAATGTAACCTGCCTTACGCTCTGTTGGGATTTTGCAGGAGGAACACAAAGACTGAGTGGTCCTATACACCTGTACAAAGATGGTCCTTTGGGCGAGACCCAAGCCAGGGACCCGTGAGAGTTACAACTAACAGCTTATTCACAAACTGGACCGTGGTCTCATTTAACGAAGTGACATTTAAGTAGGTTATTTGAGCTAAATCCCGGCTTGTCCACAACATGAGTACTGATTGATAGGCTCTCCTTCATTGTTAGCCAGGTCAGTCTTACTATGGACGAGAACGCCTGAGGATTAACAAGCTCTGCATGTGTGTGTAGAATTGGCCAGTGGTCCTCCTTATTTTTGATGTGTATTTTTAGAATAACTAGAAAGCAGAGTAGAAATGTATATTTCTTTTACAATCATTTAAAACAGATGCTAGACTTGGATTTTCAGGACTCTGGGCTGCAAAGCAGCCTAATGTTTCAGCTCAAGAAAGAGATCATTCCAGAACCGCAAAGGTGAGGGCTGAACTGAGCTGAGCAGATGTAGGCCAGCGGGTACAAACAGAGTGGGAGTACTGTGGCCTGTGTGTGAGCATGGGGGCACTGTGGCCTATGTGACCAAGCGTGGGGTACTGTGGCTGTGTGACCTGTCATATCATTGACTTGTTGCTTTCAAAGTCCATGTTACCCTGTGTGTGACTCTCTCATTGCTTTGGTGAAACACTGGAGGAGAGCCACTAAAGGAAGGAAGGGCATATTTCGGCTCGCGCTTCCAGGGCTTACCATGGCATCAGAGCTTGAGGCAGCTGGTCTGCTCTCACAGATGCCAGCGCAGCTCATGTAGCTCTTTTACTTTGGACTTCTCGTCATCAGTAGAGTAGGAAAGTTTGGGTTTTGATTTGGGAGTGGGGGAAGCTTGTTTTCCTGTTTTATTTTTATATATTTAGGCCATTGTTTCTCCCTCTTTAGTGATGAGATCAGGACAGAGTTCAGAGTTTAACCCACCCTTCCTTCCTTCCTTCCTTCCTTCCTTCCTTCCTTCCTTCCTTCCTTCCTTCCTTCCTTCCTTCCTTTTTCCCCTGAGACAGGGTTTCTCCATAGCTTTGGGAGGAGTTTAACCTTTCTGCTCCACCGTCTTCTTGGTTGTGTGCAGCTGACCTCACCTTCCACCAACACTCTCACTCAGTGTTAACACTGCGTCTTGGTTTTGTGAACAGAAATCCCCTCATCATCAAGTCTCTACCCCCGATTGTGTTTATTATCATTGACATGGATTTTAAGGCTCTAAATAGAGGACCACTTAATTTGAAACAGTCGTTCCATGTTTAATTTAAACGCTTTTCATAGCTACCACCTCCCTTTGCTTCAGCAATTCTGTGTTTACACAGATAAGGCTGCTTGCATGTCAGTGGGCTCCAAAACTCCTGACTCCAGAAAACCCCATCTGTAGTAATTGGGGGTCGACCATGTGGAAAGTGATCAGGCCACATGGGTGTGAGGCATGAGTGGGAGCCATGCCTTATAAAAAACCCGAGATCCCCTGGCCTGGTTCTTCCCACATCTAAGGCTCTCATCACAGTGACATCAGTCTGCTGCTCTGACCTCTGCTTTCTGGCTTCTGAAACTCTGAGGACTGAACGTTTACAGATCTCGGTAAGTCTGAATTAAATGTCATGGTATATGTTGTAAATAAATGTTGCTTCAGGATTAAACAAAATTGGTTTCTTTTAGTACCGTTCAGGAGTTGCTTCAGGCTTTATTTATTTCCTCCAAGAAGCGTTCATATGGAAGAGAAATAGGAGTCAGACTTTTTGTTTGTTTGTTTTCACTGTGTAGCCCTGGCTGTCCTAGAACTCACTCTGTAGACCAGGTTGGCCTCAAATGCACAGAGATCTGCCTGCCTCTGCCTCCCAAGTGCTGGGATGACAGACATGCAACGATGCCTGTAATAAGTGTTTCTCATTTTATGACTTAAGTCAGAAGACCCTGGGGCTGTATAGCCAGACATTGAACCATTTCCCCATCTACTCTGCCATCACAGTGCCAACAGATTTTTATTTCATCTGAGGCTCCTGTTACCCGCTGTTCAGTGCAGGTTGGGAATCTTGGCTTTCATGAGTGATGTGCAGGTTGGGCACTGGGACCTCCCTAACGCATCAACAGTGGTAGTCAGTGTTGCTACTGAGAGACACAAGTAGCCAAGGGCCTTGACTCCTACCCAGCCAAGTCTGCCCAAGAGCTGGGTGTGATTCCTCATAGTCCAGTTTATGGGAATTGTTCCTTTGGTCCTTCTTATCTGTATAAGGAAAATAGAATTTGTGTTTCAGTTTTGCACCAGGACTGCTGGAAAGGCATCCACTGGTTCAGGCTTTTGGGTTTGGAATTAGGAACATGCACTGTAAGCTGTATCATGTTCATACATGACTTCCGTGCCCTCTGGTGAGAAGAGACCCCACCTGACTGTCCATGGAGATGAGCAGCCCAAGTGGCTGTCCATCTGCAGAGATGGCACTGTGTAATAAACACCTTGGGCAGAGAAAGTTGAGACCTGGCATTTCACCACCCTTAAGTGTCTCGGGCAGAGAAACACCACTGGGCTGTTTCTGTGGATAACTGCTGGGGGGGGGGTGCACCAACACAGGCAATTCCCTACATGAGTGCTGGACAGACCAAAGAATGCCTTCATAAGATTTTAAGAACGAAGTGAAATGAAACAGGTTACATGTGTCCACTATTAAACTAAATGTGTAACTATCAGCCGTTATTAAAAAGGGTATAGATTATCAGAAGACTTTAGTTCCAAGGCTGAGCCTAGGGTCAATGATGATGATAACGATGTGTTATCAGCAGGTACCTAGAGTTCTTATGTTTCATGAATTGTTAGTCATCAGTCAGTTCTAGAAGGGAAGTCTTGTCATTTAGGGCCAGCTTCAAAGGTGAGAGCTTCAGGCATAAATTAAAATTTACTCAAGAGCACATGTGGTGCTACATACCTTTAATCCCTGTACTTTTGAGGCAGAGACAGGTGAATCTCTGATGTCTGAGGCCAGCCTGGCCTACAAATAGGGTTCCAGCACTGCCAGGGAAGTGAAGAGAAGCCTTGTCTCAGTAAACCACAAATAAATAAACAAACAAACAAAAAATGAAAAAGGGAAAAAAATGAAAAAGGATTTACTCAAGATCTTACCGCCTCAAGGCATTTAAGTCATTTAAGTCAGAATTTAAACCAGGGCTTTTTGACCCCAAAGTCTATCCTGTTAACGATGACATGCTTTATGATTTTTTGCAAGGTCAGAAAGGTATTTGATGGTTCACAGGGGGAGGTGTTGTGATGAAATTGGATTCTAAGCAAATTGAGTCAGGCATTTTGTAAGCAGGTTAGGGAGAATGTGCTGAAGACCCGGCGTTTGTAGGTTGTGTCAGCACGTCAACACATGGCTATTAAGGTCCGCTCACTTGTCGGAGATATTGAGTCCTTACTCCTCCAAGGTATCGTGTTTTACCAGTGTGCACCTTCCATGGGATCGGTATTAAGACAGACTGTTATAAAAGACAGTCGGACTTCATCCGTTAAGGGGCGAGTTTTTTACTTGTGAAGATGGTGAATGAGCAAAAATAGAGGAGCCATGTGTCTTAGAAGCTAGGTCTTCTCACTTACAGCCGGAAGAGGCAGCTGGGGATAACCGGCAGACTCCAAGCTGGCATTCCAAACTGAGTGGCTGGAATAACAAAGGCTCTGAGTCAGGAGAACCATTGTCCCAAAGGATGCTGCAGACTCGAAAAGAAGACAGTGTTCTTAATCCTACTTTCTCTGGAGCAGAATCCAAGCTATGAGCCTTTCCACGAGTAGATGACACTGGAATGTAATTATTGAGAGTGTCATGGTATTCATGAAGACGAGACTCCCATTACCTTCTTAATATAATTTGATTCCCATATTCATGTTTTATTCATGAAGTCCATTTTTATTCATTTTATTGTCTTCATCTCTTTATATTTCTCCCTTAAATGGGAAGTAAGAAAACAGAGCCCTCTTCCGATTCCCTTTGATTTTGACATTAGTACAGTTCAGGAAGCCACTTAACGGGTCTTAGAAGGCTAGGAAAAATTGTTGTTTGTGTGCAGCTTGTTGTCAGACGATTATGGCATCTGATGAAGGTTCTACGCCGTCTCCCCCAGGACTCCCTATTTACCAGTCACCTTAGGTAGATGATGCTTTCTGGTAAATTGAACATGGTGTAATGATGTGAAGCCGTACCATCTGCTATTATAGTTAATATTTAAATGTTAAGTCTGGAAAGCATAATTTGAATGCCATTTTATAAAACTTTTAATAAAGCATTTTGAAATGCATGTATTTATTTGAAAACGGACCTGATTTTGTCTGTAAGGAGTCAGTTAAAGAAATTCTTGTCTTTTACTAATAATGCATCTTATACTTCTTTAATTTTCAGAAATATCTTGAATATCCGCATTGTAATTCGAATCTTCTAGGACCTAAGGAAACTACTACCTTTTTAAAAATAAAATTGTGCCAATGTTTTATTAGAGGAATAAAATAATTGTGTTATGGTGCTGGGTGGAAACACTCTCCTCCATTTACTTTTCAGTGACACGTGGAAAAAATAGTTTGAAGCTTTCTAGGAATGCTTCAGGTCAGCTTATTCTATCCTAAGGAAAGCAGGCACATTGAGACAAGGAAGGGGGGCAAGATGCACTGCTGCTTCCTGGCCATTCTCACGGTCCTTTGAGTATGTTAATGCTCTGTTTGTTATGAATCACTTTGTTATCTGACTCTTGCAATTAAGAAAGCAGAGATATTTTTATGTTCAGTATGAACATTTTCTCTTTCCATAGCATTTTGCATGGTTTGCAGAAATTAGAATCACCCACCCTCTGTGTTCTTTTGAAAGGACTTTGCTCTGTTTACAGGCTGATGTGTTCGTCTAAGCTGTGCCAGGCTGTTGAAGGGCATTCAAGCTTCCTCTCAACATACCACATCACAGGGGAATTGTGGTGCCAATCTTTGAAGTTCAGCCAGGTGCTTTCTTTGTGATTTCAACTTTGTTTTCGGTGCTTTCTCTCGATCCAAGCTTGTTCAGTGATTTCTCAAGGGTAAGGGGTGAGCTGAACACACTTCTACGCTATAAACACATCTCAGCGCATATGTGTTTTCAGAAATGTGAAGTTAGCTTTTTATCACATCATTAGTCTTACATTAGGGAAATGTTTGTGCATACCATTTCATTACTCACTAGGAAAGCTAGAATAAGAAGCATCAGTAAAAAGCAAAGGCTCTTGAGAATATGATGAAGTTGGAGGCCTTGCACTCAGAGAGAGTGTGTACACAATGGTGTATGAGTTTGGAAAACAATTTGCTGGCTGGCCCAGCAACTCTGCTCCTAGGAGTATGTGTTCATACAGAGAAGAGCATACTAGGATCATGGGAGCGTTATGCATCATAGGGCCAGGCTGCAAACAGTGGTCAAGCCCATCTGCTGAAGAGTAGAGAAACAAGATGTGGTTCATCTGTACAATGAAATGTTGCTTGATCATAACAAGCATTGGGTGTAATATCAGTGATCTTTGGAAATAAGGAAAAGAAGTCAAATGCTCTGTGTTGAATAATCTCACTTAGGTGAGATGTCCAGAATAAGGAATAGGCAGAAATGAGGTGGATCACTGGTAAGACCTAGGGGAAGAGAGGTATTGGGACTGCTAAAAGGTATGGCATTTCTTTTTGGCATCAAGAAAGTTCTGGAAGACTGATTATGGTTACATAACCTATGAATATACTAAAATCCCTTAGTTGTGCACTTCAAGAATGTGATTATTATGGTATGTGAATTATGTCTCCATTTAAAAAATTCTAAAGTTAAGTGTTTGGAAAGTTGGATATTTAGAAAGCTCTCAGCCTGGGCAATAGCAGACCTTTAATAAACTGTTAATCATATTTTCCCTAAGATTTTTTAAAAAGAGTATTTATTAAACTGTGTAAAACTAGTAAATGAAATTTACCAAAGGTCTCAAAGCAGTAATGGCATACCATTGATCTTTCTCCACTGTGTAACAGCAAACAGTTTCTTGGAGAGGGAGCCACACAGTGTAAGATGATTTCAGTGAATTTGTTGCCCTCACAATAATACAGCGACCCCAGTCTTCAGTGCGGCCTTTAATTACTCCCATTAAGACTCTATCATGTCTGTTTCTCTTGTGGAATTAATTTGGTTAGTATCACATAACAAATTGGGAATAGAATTTATAGCTGGTATATACTCTTGCAATTTAATGGTCTCAGTTCTTATTGAACATTTAAATCTGAAAATTGAGATATATACTGCCTTGGTAAATGATAATGGTGAAATATTTTCTGCTTTGCAAGTAGAATTGAAAATCCCTGTAATTAGTTTCTTTTCCCTTTTTACGCCCCCCGCCTCCTCCCCCAACATACTGGTTTCTCAAGTTATGAATTCAGTTTCTTTGTTTATTCTAGCCGTGTAGTTTTTCTTATTGCATACCTGTTTAATTTTTAATTTCTCATTAAAAGTAAATATGGCTAATTCCCCCATCAGTATTCAAGAAATCTTCCATGTCTCTGTCACAATCTTGATACACTACTGTCTAGTGTATGTTACCACATAATTAAAATGGTGTTTTGTTTGTCATCGGTGCATCTGAAGTGACTTGCAGGTTTATTTCTGTGGAGCTGACACAGTGTTCTGAAAGGCAGGGTAATGTACATCGCACGGTGGGAAGATTGTTACATCTGGGCGGTAAATAGAGAAGAACTCGTAGCTGTCCTGGTTTTCTGGTTGTGTATGCTGGTTTTATAAACCTGGTCAGGAGCCCTCAACTGGGAAAGTCCTAGACTCCAGTAGGGAGTCTTTCATTGTTTTGGTGAACCATCATGTTGTCTGGCTGCTTTCCAAGTACTCATGCTCATACCCCAAAAAGTGCTGTTCTTAGCCTTCTGTCTTACTTGGGGTTCCTATTGCTGTGCAAAAACACCATGACCAAAAGCAAGTTGGAGGGGAAAGGGTTTCTTTGACTTATAATTCCACAGTTCCAAAGGAAGCAAGGACAGGAACTCAAACATGGCAGGAACCTGGAGGCAGGAGCTGATGCAGAGGCCATGGAGGGGAGCTGCTTACTGGTTTGCTTCTTTCTAGTATTCTTAAAGAGCCTAGAATCACCAGCCCAACGGTGGTACCAAGCACAATGAACTGGACCCTCCCCCATCAATCACTAGTTAGGAAAATGCCCTACAGGCTGACCTATATACTGATCTTATGGAGGTATGTTCTACAATTGAGGTTCCCCCCTCTCAGATGACTATTCCTTGTATCAAGTTGACATAAAATTATCTGGCACACCTTCCTCAGATAAACTGCCTACCGCAGCAGGCATTGCTTAGTGCAGAAATCTGTCACTGTCCAAAGTGCTAAGTATAAGTAATGCTGGAGTATTCTGCCTCAACTTGGAGAACTATAAAACCTGTATTAGTAACTTTTCTATTGCTGTGATAAAACACCGTGACCAAGGCAACTTATACAAGAAAGCATTTAATTGGGCTTAGGCTTCCAGCAGCTTTAAGTTCACAATGGCAGAGTGAAGTCATAGTGGCAGGAATAGATGAGAGCTCACACCTCAAACCTCAAAAACAGGAGCCCGAGAACACACTGAAAATGGCATGATTCTTTTGAAACCTCAAAGTCAGCCCACTGTGACACACCAGCAAGGCCACACCACGTTGAGACCAAGTATTCAAACATATGAGCCTATGGGAACCATTCACATTCAGACCACCGTAAAGCACCCTCAGAGGCTCGAGGAACATCTTGGAAGAGTGGGTGGAAAGATGTAAGAGCTGAGAATGGGGAGGGAGATGTGCAGGACATGACGTAGTCATGACACTCATGGACATGTCCGCTGCAGCCATGGTTGTCTACATAAGGTCTGTACAAGATTGAGGCTGTCAACACTTCATCATAGATAAGAACGCGTGAGGCTACACCCTTCCCCAAAGGATTACAGCAATCAAAGCTTGTATATGTGTGTTGGGGGTGTGTGTATCACTTTCTTCAGTGGTATAGCCACAGGTAAGTGGCTTCCTTCCACGCTCCAACCAGCAACTCTAAATTCACAAGAAGAAGACATGAAAGGATGTGGGAGACTTTTTTGAAGGGTGCCAGTGGGAGAGGAAGTGAGCTGGTGTGTAGATGACTAAAATTCGTTATGTAATATATAGAAGAGCAAGAAACTGAGTTTTCTGGACTAATTTCAACATCAATGAATGCCCCTATCGAAATGAAAATACTAGGACTTTCCCAGAACTTTCTTTTCCCCTAGACTGTCACCTCTGCCCATTATTCCTGTGTCTCAAACCTGACTCCCCACCCCCTACTTTCTGTTAGTCCTTTCAAACCCCTGATCCTTTTTATTGGCCTGTCAATACCTCCAAAGTCAATACCTTCTGTATTAGTAATTGTGCTTATCAAACCACTCCAGAACTTACCGCTCCATGGTTCAAATTAGGATGGGCTCCTTAGGCTTTACCTCTGTATGCATCTCAGGGTTAGCTGGCCAGGACCATTGGGGCACAAGAGCCGACTAGTCCAGACTCTAGCCCACACAGGAACACACGCCTGAAATGCATCTTGGGGCTAGGTTTGGGCCTCATGTATCATCCGTCCCTCCACTTTCTGTCATCCAAAGCGTGTCACAATGCCAGCCTCAGTCCGGAGTGTAGAGTGGAAGACCGCGGACTCACAGAACTCTCCCTTGTCACTAACTCAAAGGAATGCCGGTGAACACGGCAGTGCTTTCTGTCACCGCCTTTGGCGGAGCTGTGTACCTGTGTTGTTGGGCTCCCTGTCTGTGCTTACAACATCCTGTGGTTGTGGTTGGTTTTACTTCTTGGTGACAAGTGAGCTTATAAACAAGGACCACATTTTTTCTGTGTAGAATTTGGCACATAGATAAATTTTTAAAGTTTATGACTAATAAAAAATTGAGGAAGTTCACATCTGGTAGTATGAAAACTGGGCTAGACCATAACATGCTCACAACCCTACTTTTTGGCATTTCAAGTGTTTCTGCTAAAAAGAATAGAAGAGATAAAGAGGCTTGGCAAGGATTTGAGTTAAATTACTTAATGTTTGCATGCTGTCTTTGCAGGTTGTCATCATGCAAGTTGTCATTTTTACCTTTTCTATGTGTATGTTGTGCGCTTATATCTGTATGATATGTATATGGATAGATGTCTATGATGTGTGTGTATGACTTAGGGTCTGTGAGTGCTGGCACACATGTGCTATGGCATGTGGGTGAGGGTCAGAGGCAACCTCAGATGTTGGTCCTCACTCTGGATAATGGGATTCTGGTTTTCATGTTTATGTGGCAAGCTCTGCACACCGAGCCTTCTCCCTAACCCATGTCTTTTCTATTATTATGACTGTATGTATACGGTGTGTATTGTGGGTGCATATACCACAGAGCATATGCGTAGGTTAGATGAAAACTTTGTGGAGTTGGTTCTCTCCTTCCACCTTTTTTGTGGGTTCAAGGATCAAGCATAGGTTGCCAGGCTTACTTTTTAATTTAACTAACTAACTAACTAACTAATTAATTAATTAAGAAAGACGCATTACAAGTTCATGGCCATATTCGTCATCCTGCCTGTCCTTAAGTCCACTGGGTTCTGGGATAAAATTTCTAGTTTAGAATGTGAAATTAAGAAAGAGTTAATAAAAGTATGTGTCTCTGTTGGGATGAGAAGTAGGCTGCGCTGGTGTGTACTCAACTTCCAGTGAGTGTCCTAACAGCACACAGTTCTCAGCTGATGGACCTCACGTGCACTATGTGTTTCAGGTGCTGTTCTCTGCGTTCCTTCCTGGGTTCCTAATCCCCGAGCAGAATTCCCCGTCTGGGCTCTGCTAGCCAGCCATGCAGCGGAGATCAAGAGGAGTCAACGTTGGGCTCCTCATGCTGCTCTCTCAAGTGTTCCATGTTGGGATCAACAACATTCCTCCTGTCACCCTGGCAACCTTGGCTCTCAACGTCTGGCTCTTCCTGAATCCTCTGAAGCCCCTGCACTATTCCTGCATCAGCGTGGAAAAGTGTTACCAGCAAAAAGACTGGCAGCGTTTGCTGCTCTCTCCCCTGCACCATGCAGATGACTGGCATTTGTATTTCAACATGGTGTCCATGCTCTGGAAAGGAATAAAGCTGGAGAGAAGACTGGGAAGCAGATGGTTTGGCTACATCATCACCACCTTCTCCCTACTCACGGGGGTGGTGTATTTGCTCTTGCAGTTCACTCTTGCCGAATTCATGAATGAGCCCGACTTCAGAAGGAACTGTGCTGTCGGCTTCTCAGGTAAGGTGGACACTGTCTCAAAAAGTACTGGTGATGGCTGTGAGGGAGGCTGCCTGTTGGTAAGGTGGACACTGTCTCAGGAAGTACTGGTGATGGCCGTGAGGGCGGCTGCCTGTTGGTAAGGTGGACACTGTCTCAGGAAGTACTGGTGATGGCCGTGAGGGCGGCTGCCTGTTTCCTTTCCTAGCCGATGAGAGGACAGGATCTGGAGTGGTTAATGACTGCTGGGGCCTGCGTCTTGAAGAACAAACTGGCTAGGGTAGAAGAAGGCATTATTTAGGCCATCTCACTTTATGCTGCATCCCCATTCTGGTGCACTTAGACCAGGGCCTGCTAGAAGATAGTTTTATAGTACTGGACGTGTGCACCTGACTCCCTCATGGTAATGCTATGGGGGGACTCGTGGGTATCTTTAAGGAAGAGTGTTCTTGAAAACTGAGTGTGCCTGTGAAGCAGGTTCAGGGCGCACTAGTTACCAACTGGCTTGAGTCCAGTGAGGCATAATACACTTGTCTGCACCAGGTAACACTAAGCAAGTGGAATGCTTACATATAGGCAATCAAGGGTTCACTGTGAGCTGGTCCCCGAGTCTCAGAAGGCTTCCAAGCAGAAGAGGTCTTGATTGTGTGTAACTTTACCCCAGTACACGCAAGGAATTCCCGAAGCCTAGAAGACAGCCTGTGCCACCTTTATCTTAGCATGTTGCCCTTGATATTTTCCATGGTTTTTCTTAAGAATCATAAACATGGAAGGGGGAGAACTGAGTTGGTCCAGGGTTACTGTGCCTCTCAATAATGTCATTAAAATAAATATCCAGTCATGATGGGAGGTGGGTCAGCAGTTAAGAACATGTACTGCTCTTACAGAGGACCCAAGCTTGATTTCCAGCATTGTTGTCAGGCAGCTCACAGTCACCTGTAACATCTGTAGCTCTACTGGAGTACATCTTCCTTCCAGTGTTTTTCCATAGAGGCTAAAAGAGTATGTGTTATGGTATTTGTTCATTGTTCATATCCAAATAGCAAAAAATTAGCTGCTTTAAAAGGACAGTTCCCTGGTATTTGATACCATTGCTGGTGGCTCATTCCCACCTTCTGTGTTCTATACTTGGAAGCAGGTTGAACTTCCATGTTGGGATCCATCAAAGGAATGACTGACATGCTCTCTGACTGTATTTCAAAGCAGAAAGTTGGATGTAATAATTAGTAATAGTGTTTAGTCTCTTTGTATCCAGTGATTCTTCCTGAATTGGAATTGTTGATATTGGTGTGTTATTTATTCTCTTCTAGGAGTTTTGTTTGCCTTGAAAGTTCTTAGCAATCATTACTGCCCTGGAGGCTTTGTCAACATTATGGGTTTTCCTGTCCCAAACAGATTCGCTTGTTGGGCAGAGCTGATAGCCATTCACTTCTGCACCCCAGGGTAAGTCTTTCCTGTTGGGGAATAAACATGGGGCCCTCTATGATCCTTATAGAAAAGGAGTCCAAATAATAGAGAGAACAAGTTATTTTCTATGTGATGTTGGCCTGAAACCCCAGCATTTAGGAATCTGAGGTTCTAGAGAAACTCCTGTCTCAACAACCTGGCTTATAAAGAAATTCCCTGTCTCAAAAACTAAGAGAAAAAAAATGAGTTGCTTTTAAACAATGGAGTTTATTTTTTAACTGTGAGAACAGAGTTAAGTTACACAATTTTGATATTAGGCATTTCTTGGGTTGAACCCTGTCAGCTGCCAAACTGTAATTTAGGAGTTTCAGTCTCTTTCCTTGTAACTGGGGACAAGAGATCATGGTGTGCAAACTTGAGCATCAGTATTAGCCAGTCAGGAGTGAATTCTAATAACAATATTCCAAATATACCAGTATACATAGATACCACAGAAAGATAAAAAAAAAATGCCTTGCACTCTAGTCTGATGCTTTGGGGCCATGTTAAATGAGAAATTGATCTTGTAATAAACTCTTTAAAATTTATTTCCTTTGTGAGAAATAAGAGAAAAGCAGTGGGAAAGTGACCTCTTCTCTCTCTTCTTCTTCTATCCAAAAAGTGCAGAATCTTTCTCTCAGCCCTTCTTTACTACTTTCTGTGTCTCTCTATATGTCCTCAGTCCTCCAAAACCTCTATGGCTAATTTTGGTCAGCTAGTAGCTAGCTCTGCCCTCTGATTCAAAGTAAACTTTATTGGGAGTCTTGGGAGTGTCATTGTGATCAAAATATCCCGCTACTGTAGACCCTGCTCTATTTACTTTGCCTTTCCTCCTTTGTTAATGTGGCTTCCTCAGAAGCCCCTCCGTAGAACCATCTGGGCCCCCAAGAACTACCATTTTGATTTGTGTGACTTGTTGAGTACTACGTTCATTTCAGAGCACGTTCCCTGTGTTGTGTGATGGCCTAGTGACTTGGATCCTTCTTTAATGCTAACTCTCCATCATGGCAGCATTGGCAGCTGGAGTATAAATGGCATGTGTGTGACACTGGACACCACTCATTTACAATTGTCTTGTTATTTGTGATAATTCAAGGAGGAAGGCCCAACAAAATCTTCAGTGTTTTCTTTGAAAAGAGGTCTAGAGGTCTAATAATGTCTGTCTCTTATCTGAACAGCCCCCCTCTGTTACTTAGTTCCTCCACCCCTTTGATGAGACTTGGTTTTCTGTGTCCCCAATAGGCTCTTGTCTGTGCCTAGCTGCACTCAACATTCATATGAAAATCACCCCCTCTGGTGCTTACACGTCTACCCTGTGATGAGCTCACTGAAAAACAGTGCTCTTTAATATGCACATGCAGCGTTTCTGAAGCACTCATCATGCTTCTTGCTTGCTTTTTGTTTTTCTTAAGGGTCTCCACTTACACTTACCTCATTCTGGGTGTAGGGATGTAATAACCCAGAAATTAAATGAAATTTCCCATCTCTAAAGCTTGAAAGAATAAATTTTTCGCTTTTCAAGGTTTGCTTCAAATGATAAACTTTTAATATTAAAGCATCTATTTAGGTATGTGTCCAGAAACAGATCAGGCTGACCACTGGTCTAGAGAGCCGAGAAAGCAAGTGTTTCTTGAAGACAGATCTATAATTTCAAAAAATAAGAGAAATAACTTTTTTTTTTTAAAAAAAATCCCCATTGGGGGACACGAATGGGAAGGGGGGAAGGATGGGAGAAACTAGAGCTCCCAGTACCGTCCGTTGTGAACTTCCTGGTGACTGTTAAATGGAATTTTCATTGGGGAAACATGGAACGTCTTCAGAACAAAACGTGCATTTCTTGTTAGAACTATTTGAGCTGCCCTATGGATGGGAGCAAACTTTTGCTGTGTCTCTGGGTTTCATAAAGCCATGGTTGGTAGCTGCCCCAGGTACTCTCAGTAGTATGGAGGAACGTGTCCGGAAAAGGCCACCAGTAGTCATCATGCAAGAGGGAAGTGCTCACACTCATCACACTCAATTCCACGGTGTCACTGCTCGTGAGCACTCAGCTCCACACTTCATTTCCTTTCTCTCCCTGGGACCCTTTGTAGGGCTTGTGTTTGAGGAAGAGTCGCTGCTCCCAAGGCAGCTCAGGATGGGTGGGAAGGTTAAGTCCCCAGAAGAGGTTTTTGCCCTTCCCCACCTAGGCCCCCCTCCCACATCTTACTGATGGAAGTAAGGGGGATCTGAGGCAAGGCTTGTCTTCCAGCATAGATCAGGAGTCTCTGCAGAAAGCTAGGCGCAAAACTGAAGTTCAGAAGAATAAACAGCATTGAGAGTGTGACGGCCACTGAGCAGCCGAGCGAGGACAGAGGCCAAGTGTGGCTGGACCAGCAGTGCCATCCTAGCTGTATGCTTTTGGGCAGATCTGACAGCCTCCCTGGGCCTCGTTTTCTCCACCTGTGGACGGAGGAAGATGAATGGCTCACAGAGAGCAGATTTAGTTTTGTGGACATTACGTTTATTCGATTATTTGATTCTGCTAACCCTCCTCAAAGTATGGGAGGAATCAGATACAAAAAAGAAAAGAAAAAAAATGACTGAGGAAAGAAATCGTAATTTAGGAATTGATTTATATTGTAAACATGTCGAAATCCACAAAAATAGCAGAATGTAATTCCCAGGCCCCGCTGCAGCATTTCCCACACAGGTTTGTGCTGCTGAATTTCTAGTCTCTTCCTATGAAAATAATCTGGGGCTTGCGTTTCTGGAGTGAGGATCAGGGTGTTTCAAACATAGGTTTTTATTAACTAGTTCAGAACACACCCTTTCATAATCCATCATGTAACGCTGGGTTCTTGTTCAATCTGGGAAAGCCTCTTCAGGCTGTTTTCATGGACAAACTATAAAACCCTGGGCTTTTCTAGTTTTTGTTTTGTTTAGCTTTGTGTGCACGGACCTCTGTCAGATGTTGTCTGACTGACTTGAATGTTGTCACTTAGAGGTAACGGTGTAATGCGAAATTTGATTTCTCTCCTGATCCCAGTACTCTGCTGATTATTAAGTAGCTAAAGCACTTTAATCCTTTTTAGTGTACAGTTTTCTTTGTAAATTCTGTTACCGGCTGTCCTTGCTGCTCACTCCTGCTTGTAGCTTGGGGTAGACCTTGAGGACGGTTGGCTTGGGCATCGCAACTGTCCAGTCCCTAGCGTATCTGTGTGATTCCTCAATTGAGACTGAAACTGGTACATTGAAACTGCCACCTTGTCACGTTTGTCACAGGGGAACTTCTATTTAATTTCTCTTTCAGCAATTGTCCTGGTTTGCTTTCTGCTGCTGTGATAAAAACCATGACCAAAAGCAACTCAAGAAGGAAAAAGCTTATTTTGCTTACAGTTTACAGTCCATCGCTGATGGAAGCCAGCTTGAGGTGGCCACACTGAGGCAGGATGGACACAGGCCATGACGGAACACTGCGTACTGGCTTGTTCCCAGTGGCTTGCTCAGTCTGTTTTCTTATCATCAAGGACCTGCGTGCCCAGGGGTGGCATCATCCACAATGAGCTGAACCCTCCCACATCAAAACATGCCCAAAGACCAGTCTGATGGAGGCAATTCCTTAATTGAGGGTCGCTCTTCCCAGGTGATTTCTTTCTGAGCTGACAGAAACCAACCTGCACAGCTATCAGTACTGACTCTTCTGCTCACGGCTTTACATGCTTGGCAAGTGGAAGAGTTTTATAGGCGCTGAGTTTTGAGACCATGACCGTACCGACAGTACTTGCTAAGCTGGGATTCGTGCTCTGCCTGTTAATGGCCCAGTAGGGAGCACACACAGTAGGTAGTCCAACCATTTCTGGAAGCCATTTCTGCACAGTAATGACTAACTTAACTATACACAGAAATGAAAACTTGCTCAGCTTCCACTTGACAGAAACCCCCAAACTGTGACTGCTCCATCCCCAACTGATGTGGGAGGAAGTGTGGAATGGGGGAGATTGAAATGGAAAAAGGCAGCAGCTTTAACTGATGGTGGCTAAGGCATCTTATATTCACAGATTTTACCAAAATGCATGTTTACGTGAGCACATGGTTGGGACCCCTCCTGCAGCTCTGGCAGGCACGGGACCTGATCCTTATTTTCTCCATTGTAAAAGGCCATAACCCTAGCAGTTATTAATTAAATCCTGGCTAAAGGAGGACTGGAGGACTGCTTCTCCCTCCCCCTTCCCCTCCCCCTTGTGTGTATGCTTTTGGGTCCATTTTCAGTGTTGACTTAAACCATAACACTGTTCCCTTCCCCCAAACACTCTTCTAGCGTCTTCCTGATTTGGTGAAAGCTGCTGACTGAAATGAAATAGATGAGAGGCATTTCTAGGGAAAGTAGAATTTAGTTGTGAGTTGATGGATGAGAAGCTTCTTCTGGAGGGGAAGGTATGTGTATATGGAGGGTGTGCTGGTTAGTCTGTGTCACCTCGACATAAGCTAGTTTCCTGAAAGGAGGGAACCTCAACTGAGAAAAATGCCTCCATAAGATCCAGCTGTAAGGCGTTTTTTTTTGTTTGTTTGTTTTTTTTTTTGTTTTTAATTAGTGATTGATTTGCTGGGGGTGGGGGACAAGCCCGTTGTGGGGGATGCTATCCCTGAGCTAGTGGTCCTGGGTTCTGTAAGAAAGCAGGCTGAACAAAGCTTCAAGGAGCAAACCAGTAAGCAGCACCCCTCTGTGGTCTTTGCATCAGCTCCTGCCTCTAGGTTCCTGCCCTGATTGAGTCCCTACCATGCCTCTTTCAGCGATAGACAATGATGTGGAAATGTAAGCCCGATAAACAGTTTTCTCATCAACTTGCTTTTTTGTTATAGTGTTTAATTGCAGGAATAATTATAGGGAGGAGGTGTAGGTATATGGAGGGGAAAGTGTTTGTATTCAGGGTTAGGAAATAAGGCAGATGAGGCGTGCTTCCCTTCACAAAGGAAATAGAAATACTTCAGTCAAGCAACAGACCCTGTGGCACATCCTGGGAGATAAAGTGGGCATTGTTCCCCAAAGTATGTTCTTTCAAGTACTCGTTCCTCTGTAAGTTTCCTTAGCTTGTGTGAAATGAAATCCAGGGGCCCAGAACCCAGGCAGTACATCCTTTCCAAGGGAACTTCAAGTCGGAGGCGACAGAGGCATGGCCTATAAAACAAAGAGCTGTCACCCGAAACAACTAACTATTCTCGGGGAGCAGTCTCTTGTCCCTCTAACTGCTAACACTGACTGTATAATATGCCTGTGTCCCATTGGACACACAGAGGGCAGCTCCTCCAAGTTTCTCTCCAAATTTTGAATTTCATTTGCTTCTTATGGGAAAGAGAGAGGGCCCGGGAGAGAAGGGTGAGTTGAGTTTGGACAGAGTTGACACACAGGGACCTAGATACATAGTAGGTTGTTAGACCTTTGCCTCTGGGATCAAGAGTGAGGTTGGGGATGACAGTTTAGGAAGTGGCTGTGGGTAGTGTCTCCTGTCCCATCTGTCCTTTTATAGTTAGGCCACTCAGTCTCTAAGAGGTGAAGGTGAATTCTCTTATCTTTGACCTGTTAGATTTTTGGCACACTGTTTAATAGAATACAGCTTAAGTAGCATGCTGAGGTCACAGCTTTGCATTTTTTAACCTTATGAGTGAACATATTTGTCCCTGATTCCATGTAAGAACTGTGACTTTCTTGGTCCCAGCAACCAACTGTCAATTTCAGGTTTGTGAGTCCTTAACTTTAGATGCAGCCTCAGGTTTTCATGCTGTGGCTATAGACAGTGTGGGACAGAGCCTGGCCACCCCTCGGTGTTCTTTCTGAATTCCTGACCCACAGAATCTGCGTCTAAGAAGACAGTTTTGTGCCGTGCAATACTGGGAGAGTCTTTTCTGCAGGAGTGGTATCAGCAGGGAGCCCAATGACAAGAGGAAAACAGGAGGGGTGCAGAAAGTGTGAGCAGAGAGAAGTGGGCTGCGGAAAACTCTGAGCTAAAATAAAGGAGAACCAAAGAGACTTTGAAAGATCCATATTGAGCATATGTGGAACTGTGAGTCACGTGGCGAGGCTTCAAAACAACAGTTTTCTCTGCGATTTGAACCCTTCAAAAGTCGTGACCGGACATAGCTGCTCATCCCTGTTCCCAGCACAGTGGAGGCAGAAGATCACAAAGATCTTGACTTGACTTCCAGGCTGGCCTGTGCTGCATAGCAAGACCTTGTGGGCGGGGAAAGAAGGAAGGGCAGAAGGAGGAGAGGGAGAAGTTTCTGAGAGGAAGGGGGAAGAGGGGTCGGAGTCAGTTATACAAACAGTCTAGCTAAACACTATTTTAGAGGACTTTGGTTTCAGTTCTATGTATGGGTGCTCAGTCAAGTCTTAAAAAAATAATGTGATAGGTTGTAAAACTTTTGAGTTCTGTATTAAATCAACCACTAATTTCTTCAACTCGAATCGAAGATATGTGAGTATTGTCAGAGTCCTTCTGTGTTTGTGGTGGAAGAGCACATTTGATCACCAGGACGTTGGTGGCCTTGAGAAGAATAGGCTGTGACGACAGGTTTCTAAACTCTTGTATTCTGCTGGGAGAAGCACTGTTTGTCCACAAGGCTTCCCCATGACCACTAACTCTCAAGATCTGTCTGTGTGTGAAGTGTGTGATTCATACCTCGCCTGATCAAAGAACTTATAGCAGTGACTCATTCATAAGCAAAGTCATTACCGCACCTCATTTGGAAAGATACGCAGGGTTATAGAAGACAAAGACGAAAAAGAGGTGTAAAGGTTTACGTAGTCCCCAGACGCCACTGCCACGTTTCCTTGTAAACTTTTTGAAAAGTAAAAGAATTTTCAATAACATAATACAAAATGAACAAAACCCACTGGACACTGAGCTGAGATACCCAGGAAGGGTTTGTATAAGCAGACAAGCAGGTGGTAAACTTGCTGATCCAGCCGTATTTGAACCAATGAAGCTTCGCAGAGAAAGCTTTTAAACAAGAACAGGCTGCCAGGTGGAAGCTCCAGAAGACATCTTCTTCTCTCAGGGCTGGACCAACGCTCATGTGGCTTCCCTAACAGGACTGAGGCTTGCTGTCTGCGATTGGGGATTTTCAAGCATGGCTTATACTGTTTTTCAAGAAATTCCTCAATTTGTGCCATCCTTTTTACTGGGGTTAGCACAGAGTGGCCTGTGGGGGGAGCATTCATTTGTTGTCCAGCGCATGTTTCTGTAGGAATTACTGTTTTCGTTTTTGCTTGTAGTGGAGGATCACACATTTTACCTTTATATTGACTAAGGCTATTGCTTTTTTTTTTTTCCCTTTTCTGTGTGCACGTGGAGGCCAGAGGTTTATATTGGGTGTCTTCCCTTTTAGACCTCTGTTACTATGTCTTGAGCCATTGACTTCACTAGGCTCAGCTGGATCCTCGGACTTAACTCGTCACCACTGGAATTAAAGACATGTGCAGCCCACCTGGCATTTTACATGGATCCCAGAGATGTAGACTCAGATCCTCAGACTTGCACAGCGAGAGCTCCCCAGCCCTGTTTCATTATTCTGGAGAGCTTAGACAGGAGATACGTGGAAAGTGAGCATCCGGTTTCATTACGTAGGCATTGTTTTCTCAGCTTGTTAGAGTTTAGTTCTGATCAGCATTCCAGAACTGTTGGGAGAAGATTTGTGGTGTAGGTGAGATTTTTTTCTTCTGTCTTCTTTGGATTGGATGTCTGTTTATGTATTTCTCTTCTTTTGTCTTAACGTGCTCCCATAAAGGACTTTGCAGATTCTGTCTTCCAGGAGGGCTTCCAGTTGGGCGGAACTTAATGCGGGGGGCATTTTTTCTTTCCAAACCAAGACTCCCTGGAGATTTTTATGCAGTGAGATAGAAATTTTGAAGCAAGATATTTCCCCGCCCACTGCAGTTGGAACTCACTGAGGGAACAGTAGTCTGTAAACCATCTTTGTGGCCATGGAAACCCAAGCCTGTGGAAAGAGAGACAGTCCAGCCCAGACCTAAACAATTGGACTCTCTCTACCTATTCTTGCAGATCTGGTAGAAGTTGGGCATACTCCATGTAGAAAAGAAAGCTAAACCTGACTGCTAAGCTGTCTTTAGTTCCTGTTTGCTGAGATTTGGTGTAATCTTACCTCTTAAAATCCCGTTTCTGAATGATGGCTTAGTCTGTAAGCCCTTGCCAGGCAAGCATGAGGACATGGCTCTGGATCCCTGACACCCATGTGAGAAGCTGGGCACATGAAGTCACTGAGATGACTCTGTGCACAAAGGCACCCTGCTGCTCAACCCTGATGACCAGAGTTTAATCCCTAGAGCCCACATGAAAAGTCGGATGTGGTGGTGCCCATCTGTAATCCCGCAGTCCTACAGGGAGTGGGAGGCAGACATGGGAGAACAGACCAGAGACTCACCAGTCTACTAGCCTGAAGTACTTAGCCTGTCATAAATAAGAGAAAACTTGCCTCAAAAACAAGACAGAAGGACAGAGCCAACTCTGGAAAGTTGTCCTGTGGCTTCCATTTGTGTACCGTGGCATGTGTGCACATTTACATACATACATCATACACATAGTAATAATGGAAATAAATAAAATGCTGGGTTTATTGGTGCATGTCCAGCCCTGGGGAGGCATGAATAGGCAGATCCATGGAACTTGCTGGACAGCTCTTTGACGAATTGTCAAACTCTAGGATTACTTTGGTGCCCCTTCTCAAACCATAATGTGGAGAGTGATTGAGGAGGATAGATGTTGACTCTGGCTTCTGTGTGAACCTACACACACCCACTCAGGCAAGTGCACATACCACACATGCACATACATTTGAAACTGGACATCATGGCTGCAGGAGCTCATGGCAATGGTGGCTGCTCACAAGCTCTCTCTTTCTTTCTCTCTCTCTCTCTCACACACATACACACACACACACACACACATGTTCTCATATTATTGTAAGTAAGCTGAAAGTGAATGAATAAATGAAAAGGTGCTCATTTCTCCATGTTCTAATTGAAAGATTAACATAATCACCGCAGAAAAATTTTTAAAAAAGAATGGTAATTAAGACAGTTACCCATCATTGTCCATCCAGGAATAAACCCTACTCTACAACTATAGCTTACCCGTGACCCCGGTGCACAGTAATGTTTTCTACATTTGTAATCACAGAACTCCAGAAGCCTCAGATTTAATGGCTACTTAATGTTTTCCTCTGCAGTTTTTCAATTTGTTTTCCCACTTACTAGTTTGACTGACTGGTATTACTGCCTGATGTAGGCAGCGTTTGTCAGTCTCCTTTGCAGGTCTTGGCACTCAGGACTGAATCCTTGTATAGAGTAGTTTCCCAGGGCAGTATTCCCTTGCCTGTCATTTGTCTTGTTTGTGTCCCCTTAAATAATTTCGAGAGCTTGTGCTTGTTTATGTTAATGGGCAGCGAGAAAACCCCAGATGCCCTTCTTTCTGTTTCACGTTTTATTTGTTGGTTGGTTTATTATTTATTTATTTATATGTGTGTGTGGGTCAGAGGACTTCTCTTAAAAGCCAGTTCTTTACCTTCACTCTGTGGGGTCCCAGGAGTCAAACTCAAATGGTCAGGCTTGGCAACAGCTACCTTTTCTGATTAACTGAACATAAAATGTGGACTCTTTGTTGTTTATTTTTTATTTTATGTTATGGGTATTTTGCCAGAATGTGTTTATAATGCACCGTGCGTGCAGTGCTTGTGGAGGCCAGAAGAGAGGGCTGGATCCTTTAGAACAGAGCTAGAGACAGCTGTGAGCCACCATGTGGGTGCTGGGAACTGAACTCGGGTTCTCTGGAGGAGCAGCCAGTGCTCTTAACAACTGAGCCATCTACCCTGTTCCAGAAAATCTTTCATACTGAAAATAAGGATATAACTTGGTTTGAGGTAGGAATTAAAGACATAAGCCTGTTTAATTATTTTAAATCATTTCTGTTTAAGATGATTTTAAAGTAATAGAAAAATCACAAAAACAAAATAAAAGTGTACAAGAAAGCTCCTATATTTCTCAAATCCAGTTCTGCCTATAATTAACATTTTATTAGTACTGTGTCATTGTGTTGGCTTTATTATTACTATGACAAAATACCTAGCAAGCAGCTTGAAGAAGCGTTTGTCCTAGCTCATGGTTTCAGCTGTGATACTTGCTTCCATTGATTCTTGGCCCAGGTGACCTGGTTGTCATGGCAGCAGGTGCTTCTGGCAGTGGCTCCTCACTTCATAGTAATAGGAAGTGGGGATTGGGGCAAGACAAGGCATAAGAACATGTCCCTGGAGACTCACTTCCTCCAGGTAGTTCCCACTTCCCAAAGCTTCAGAACCCCCTCAGGGACTAAGACCTCCACCAGGGAGCCTTCTCGAGTGACACTTCATATATAAATTTTAACAGGACATTGGCTAGAAGTGGTGAGGTGGTGTTGTTAACACTTCCTTGTTAACTACAGTCTCTTCTTGCCACAGTGAAGTCAGCTCTGGCTGCCCTAGCATACCACGGACTGTCTGACTTCAGCAGTGGGAATCCGTTCCTCATCATTGAGAGAGCTGTGATTAAGGTGCCAGAAAACAGTTCCTACTTAGGTATGTCTCGCTGGCTACCTTCCTGGTGTGTCCTCAGTTCTCACATGACCAGTGAAGAGAGCGGTGGGGGGAAGAAAAGGAACAAAGATGGAGAAAGGATGTGGAGGCACGGTGGGTGAGAATGGAAGAGGGGCAGACACAGGGACACAGACATTTGCAAAGCCTCCAGTCTCTTACAAGAGAGCTCATCCCATGCTCAAGTCCCCATTCTCCCTGACCCCATCTGAACCTTATTATCTCTCCAGGACCTTGTCCCCAGACACTCCCCATCGGGCAGTAGGGTTTCATTCTATCACTTGGGCAAAGACACAACTGGTCCCCAGAAGTTCCTGTTGCCCGTGCTGGTTGTTTTACTCATTTGGTAATGAAGACTTAGGAAGTCCCATTCCTGAGCATCTGTGTGTGAGCATCTATTCTCATCTGTCCTTGTGTGACTCAGAAGCCGTGATCAATCAGCCACATTGTATGACTTCTAAGCCAGTTTTAATTTGGTAACAGGAATCCATATTGTCCTATGTGATTGGACAGTTCTGCCATGGCTCCATTTAAAAGTCTATTACAAACAGAGGTAGAAAAAAAAAAAATCTCTGTACTATCCTGAGCGTGTGAGCTTTGAATGGCCCCTTCTGTCCATAAATGAGTCAGGCTGTGTTCAGGGGCTGCTTTCTCCAGCCAGCCAGTTCAGAATAACAGTAAGCAGTGGGTAGAATCAGGAAGCAGCTGTTTCTCTAGGTGAAGGAGGGGTTGTCTGGAATAACATTCACCACAGAGGCTGGAACTAATTGGCCCTCATGCTGTGCTACGATTGTTGCTGTCTGGAGGATAACACCTACTCAGTCTATACCCAACTAAACAGGCTTGTTAACGAGCCTGCTGGTGGCTTGGTGACAGTTGGGAGGCTTAGGCGTTCCGTGTTTGATGTCATAGGTAATGGATGGTTGCAGATTATTTTTAAAAGATCAACTTTTTTTGAAAACTGGCAAAGAAGTCTTGTTTCCTGGTTCAGCAGGCGATACCTGCACATGATACAACAGATAGCCCCATGCAATATGCACAAGCGATAGGTGATTCAGTTAACGTTTTACTGAGTCTTTGAGGATCTCACAGGCATACAATGCTTTTTGTTCATATTCACCTCGCATTCCTCCTGACTCCCCCATCACCTCTTCCCAACTTTGTGTCCTTATTTTAAATAACCTACTGAGTCCAAATTGTGCTGCTTATTTCCCCATGTGTGGCCATCCACTGGAGTGTGGTCAACCCATCATCAGCCATAGAAAACAGGGTGATTTTTTTACACAGGGAATTTAACTGCAATGTAGTTATTACAGTGACTTGAATTTTCCACAGTAATATTTTTTTCATTGAAAAAATAATGAAACCTATTAAACTTATTCTCCCTCCCCCCTTTGGCCTACTTAGAATAAGCTTTGGCCCTTTTGGAATTTCTTTCAGCAGACACTGTTGGTGATAAGTGTTTTATAATTAAATATTCATTCTCAAATAATAAGATGATAAATCTTAGCCCTGCTATAGCTGATTCATTTACCTGATTCTTTCGATTTCTGTATGAGGAGGAATGTTTCAAAATAGTGAGTGTTGCTTCTATCTGCTAAATTCCCCTTCTGCAGTAGTAAGTGATTTTTAGTTAAAGATCATGGGTACTAAACAGGCAAGAGGACTGTTTGTCATTTATATTCAGATTTGGTTCAAATTATGCAAAATGAAGACAGTGGGTGCTATGAATTGAAATCATTAGTACATCAATTATTCTGTGATAACAGCTGAGGACAGGCTGCAGACCACATAAACGGTCCTTCCATTTAAAGTCAGATTCTCATTAGCTTATATGAGAGAGAAAATAATTTGATTCTAATTTATCTCTTTTTAAATGGACATTGTTCCCTTCTGAATTCAGAAGGAGAACATTTTAATATTACAGTCATTTATAGTACACAGGTCAAATAAATAACATGTTGTGTGTCTAACAGAATATGTCACTGCTATAATTTATATTATAGCAATTCCTTTCTTCTAAGATATGCATCTTTTTGTATAAAGCAGGCCATGAACACAATGAGGATAACATGAGGCTTCACTAGACGAGTGCCTGTATTGTTTAACTAAGGATTGCCTTTTTGTTTGGGTTTTGTTGTTGTTATTGTTGTTTTGCTATTTGTACAAAGCCAGAGCTTCATCTCATGGACTTGTAATGTTTAGATTCTCTGGCAAGAATGATCTGAAAATGCCTAAGAATATATGAAGAAAATCATCCTTTTCAGTTCTGAGATGGAGGTCATGCCTGAGGTCAGCCTCCACCTTCTGTCTCCAGCATCTCATGGTGCCTGGCTGAGATTTATATTTCTAAGCTTAAAAGTAGTGAACATAGTTTTACATGTTGATAAAAGGAACAGGTTTTTTTTTTTTTTAGGTCCAAATTCATTATAAACCAAAAGTAAAAGAATAGTGGTATAGGAGGGTCTTTTTTCTATGTGTTGCTTTCATTGGTTGAATAAAGAAAACTGCCTTGGCCTTTTTATAGGACAGAAAATTAGGTAGGTGGAGTAGACAGAACAGGATGCTGGGAAGAAGAGCAGAGTCAGGCAGAGGCCATGATTCTCCAACCCAAGACAGACGTAGGTTCGAATCTTCCTGGTAAACCATGGCCTCGTGGTGACATACAGATTATAAGAAATGGGTTGAATCATGATGTGAGAGTTAGCCAATAAGAGGCTAGAACTAATGGGCCTAATGCTAGAAATAAATGAGAGGAAATGACTCCTTTATAATGAGCAACATGAGCTTCAAGAGAAATCTCAACAGGCAGTTTGGCAAAGGCCATTGTTCACGGAGGTAACTTAGTGCATACTAAATGCATGGCGTAAAGATTGATTTAAGTAATGAGAAGTTACAACAACCAGCTTGCTTCCTCCATAACTTAATAAGCTGTTTAAAGAAGCCATTGGTATTATTGAGGGTCTGGTGACCCAGGCGGTGATATGAACCGGTAGATGGCATGCTGGGGTGGACATTCTACAGAGCGCATAGATGGCGAGTGTACAGAGTAGGAAAAAAGTTTATGTCCCTTGATTTCTGAGGATCTTTACAAACTACGAACAACCATAAACATAACAAATAAGTATTGATACCATTCTGTGCATTGACATGGACTTTGGGAAACCACTTAAATGTCCAGTTGCAGTTAAGTAAATCAATAATCATTACAGAGTAGAACATTATACAGCCATTAAAATGATATTGTTAGAGATCAGTTTAATGAATTTGAAAAACACTCATGGCAAAATAAGGTGGGAAACAGAATACAAGGCACTGTATATAATATGCCTTCAACATTATTTTTGTATATTTCACATCCTGGGATGGAACACTGGGCCTTACACATGCTAACCAAGTGCTCTATTGCTAAGCTATCACCCTTGGGTTTTTTTTTTTCAAGGTGAAAACTAGCTTGTATAAACGGCTGAAGAGAAACATATCAAAATAATAATAGTGAGTAGCTTAGATGAAGTATTAGTATGTTTTATATTTTTTCTTAAACTTTTTTCCTCCCAAATTCTTTTTCATAGTGTCTTAGTTAGGTTTCTGTTGCTGTGAAGAGACACAATGACCAGAGCAACTCTTTTAAAGAAAAACATTTCATTGGGTGACTTAGAGTTCAGAGATTCATTCCATTATCATCATGGTGGAACATGACAGCACAAAGGCAGACATGGTGCTGCAGATGGAGATGAGAATTCTACATCCTGATCTGCAGGAAACAGGAAGTGCGCTGAGCTAGGCATAGCTTGAGCATAGGAGACCTCAAAGCCCACCCCCATAGTGAAACACTTCCTCCAGCAAAGCTATATCCACTCCAACACTGTCATACCTCCTAACTGTGCCACTCCCTTTGAGGTTAAGGAGGCCAGTACATTTGAACCACCACACATGAGAAAATGTTATTTTCTCATATATGACATAAGAAGGAGATGGGACTGATTATGAAAAAGACATTTTAATTTTTTTTTCACATTTTAGTTAAAATATAATTACATGAATTTCTTCCTTCCCTGTCCTCCCTCCAACCTTTCTCAATGTCTGTACCCTCCAGTTCCCTCCAGATCTGTCCCCTCACTCCCTCTAAGAACCTTGGCCTTTTTTCTTTGTTACTGTTCTATGTGCCTATGCACATGTATTAAATGAACAAATGCAACCTGCTGAGTCCATTAGTGTTGCTGGTATGTATATGATTTCAAGATTGACCACTTGGTATTGGGTAAAAAGGGGGAAATCTCCTTTCAGGTCTTGGTCAGGGTTGGCCTGGAGACTCCCAAGTCAATATAAGTTGTTGCTGTTGCCCTTGGTTGAAGGGTAGTCCCTATTGCTAAAGACACCACATGTTTTAGGCACAGGAGTTGGATGTTTTTGAGCTAGATCTGCCCTAGAAGCCTCCTCCCTGAGATCTAGATTTCATAGTATCAGGAAGTGCTGTGCAAGCTGCCAAGGGAGGAAAGCCACCGGTAGTCCTGCCCAGCGGTGACAACTGTGAACCCCAGTGGCCAGCATAGCTTGATATCTATAAAGGTGCAGCTGCCAACTTGTATCTTGGCAATAATTAAAATTGTATAATTAGACTTGATTGCTCAACAGGAGCGAAATCATGCCTGGTACTTAATCCTAGCCCACTACCAGGATCTAGTGAGGCCATGGATCGTAGAGGGAGGACATACTTCCACCACGTCACCAGACCTCCATAATCCGCTAACTGCTTTCTAATGCTATGGCCACAGGTAAGGATAGTTCTCATCACTCATATCCAGGAGATCAATACAGAAAGCCACAGCTGGTCAGAATGCAGGGAAATATAGTGGTTTATTATTTGTGTTTTTTTTCTTTTCTCAACGTATTTGCAGATTGTTTACAATATTTACAAAAGTAGAAAAATAGACATTTTGTGGGGGGTCTGAGAATCCACACACATAAATAAATACTTTTTAAAAAGTCATGAAGGGCTATAAATTAAGGTGGGGGCTTGGCGAGTCCACACAGTGCAGAATTCCAGCAGCTGACAGGAGGGTCTGAGGTCAGGCACACTGATCTCCCCTGGCCACACACTCCAGGTCCCCCATGAGCAGGCGGAAGAGGTTGGAAGTGACAGAGGACTCCAGGCAGCCAGGGGTCTCCTTCTCCTGGAACCTGTGCAGCCATTGGGAGAGGCGGCGACTCGGGGACCCTGGCTCTGCTGTGGGCTGAGACTGTGTACAGGCCTGCAGCTGGGACTGGATGTAGCGCAGTGTGCGAAGAGGCTGGTGCAGGATGGAGCCCAGAGCCGAGTCAGTCATGTTCTCCAGGACCTCCAGTGTCAGGGCCAGCTTAGCCTGCAGGGCCTTGGGGCGCTCCTGGACCCGCAGCCGCTGTAGGTTCCAGGCCTTGGGGAAGAGACGGGATCTGCAGTTGACATCTTTCTTGAGCAGCCACTCTTCTATAGCATCCCTCGCCTTCCTGAAGGCCTGCAGCTCTTGCGGAGGCAGAGACTTGAACCGGGCTAGGTGGCATTCCTTTGCATCTGATGGGAGCCTGGTGTCACCAGGCGCAGGATGAGCGAGGGTTCCTGTCAGCACCGCGGCCAGCAGCAGCAGGAGGAGCAGGCGGCCCCCAGCTGGCTTCATGCTGCTCTCTGGGGTCTGTTAGGAGATGGGGATTCGCGTGTGCACTCGAGGCTGTCCCCGGGTTCCTCGGTCTTGCTCGGCGTTCCCGTGTGGCTCTCAGCCTGTTGCTGTATCCTGGCTGAGACGCTCCAGTGCCTTGCCATCCCAGCTCCATGCTTTTAACCTGGCCTCTTGGGCAGACCCGGCTGATGTAGGAAAAGCGAAAACAAGGCTGGAGATTGACACCAGCCACCAGAGCAGCCCAGACTGGGGAAGCCTGGAGCAGGGCGGGGCCAGAACAGGTGAGAAAGTGAAAGTGGAAAGAGAAACATCACCTGGGGCAAGGTGAGTCAGGAGAGTTCCACTGCAGCTGGGTACAGGAGCAGGTTCAGGACACGGGCTGCAGCCCTGTGTGGGTCCTGTGCCACATCCCTCTCTGGAGTGCAGAGAAGACTGAGGTCTAGAGAGAGTAATCTCAATCCTGGGAGAAGAGGCTCTCCTTTTTTTTGTTGTTGTTTTTTGTTTTTTTGTCTGTGAGGCTGTATAGAGGTGGCTATGGTCACTCTAAATTGCTCCAGTTTATTTTGAGTTCGATACTCAGGTTGGCCTGGTACTTCGTTTTCTTGTCGTTTCAGAATGTTGGCATTACAGATGTGAGCCTGCCACATTGGCTCACTCCCAAAGTGCTCAAAGAGAAAACAATGTGTGACGTGGTGGTGCATGCCTTTACTCCCAACACTGGGAAAGCAGAGGCAGGCAGATCTTTGTGAGTTCAAGGCCATGCTGGTCTACTTAGTGAGTTCTAGGACTCGGAGGGGTGTGTAGAGAGACACTGGCTAACAAACACACACACAACAAAAAACACACAAAAATAAAACCACCCCACTTTTGTTACATTTATTTATTTGGGCTTGTGGAGGTAGAGGGTACCATTTGGAAAACAGTTCTCTACTTCTATCAAGGTGGGGGGGGTTCCCAGGTATCAAACTGGAGTCTTGCAAGCCCTTTGCATGTTGAACCATCTCTCTCAGCTCCCCAACTTGCGCTGCTTAGGAACAGAGTTGGCCAATTGTTTGTTGGGAGTCACGCTAACTTGTAACAAACATCTTTATTTGAAGGCTAGAGAGTTGACTCAGTGGTTCAGAGTAGACCAGGATGGCCTTGAACTCACAAAGATTTGCCTGCCTCTGCTTTCCCAGTGTTGGGAGTAAAGGCGTGTGCCACTATGTCACACCTTGTTTTCTCTTTGAGCACTTTGGGAGTGAGCCAATGTGGCAGGCTCACATCTGTAATGCTAGCATTCTGAAACGACAAGAAAATGAAGTACCAGGCCAACCTGAGTTGCTCTTCCAGATGACCTGGGTTCAATTCCCAGCACCCACATGACAGCCCACAACTCTCTGTAACTCCAGTTCCAGAGGATCTGATGGCCTCTTCTGGCCTCCATAGGTCCTTCATACAACAGTGCACAGATTTGTGGGTGAAACATTCATACACATAAAATAAAAATAAATCTTTAAAACAAAACAAAAAAGTTTTCATGTATTCTCTAAGGATCCGTTCAGCCCCTCCTGGTGGTAGACACTGTCTGGGGCATTGAGATAAAGCATTAGAATGGGAACAACAAAAGCCCATGGCAACATAAACCACCTCCTCTGGGCTTTTATTTGTGTTTTATTAAATAAAGCTTGCCTTAAGATCAGAGGACAAAGCAGCCATACTAGTCAACTATACTGGCCAGGGAGTAGTGGCACACACCTTTAATCCCAGGACTCGGGAGACAGGAAGATGGATATCTGTTGGTTTAAGGCCACCCTGGGCTACACAGTATCGTAGAAAAATATTGTAGAAAAAGAGAAACCGCTCACACAAAGGTGATCCCAGCAGTTGGGATCACAGGCCTTTAATCCCAGGAGGCAGAGGCGGTGGATCTTTGCATTCAAGTTGAGCCTGGTCTACAGAGTGAGTTCCAGGTCAGCCAAGGCTACACAGTCAAACCTTATCTCAGAAAACAGCAACAACAACAACAAAACTGAAACATAGAGATTATTCAAGTCGACAAGTCTGTGGCAGATTTCCATCACGAAAATAAGGTGGGAAGAGACCTGCAGACTGCAGAGATAGAAGGTTCACTTGTCGCTCTTACAGAGGACCCAAGTTCAGTTCTCGGCACCCACATGGCGGCTCACAACCATCTGTCGCCAGTTACAGGGGAGCCAACACCCTCTTCTGAGCTCGCAGGCATCAGGCACACACATGACACATACTCATAGATGTAAGAAGGCATTCATACACAACAAGCTTAATTAATATGTCTTAAAAAGAAAAGTAGAAAGAAAACTTGAGTAAATAGTATGAACACCAAGATGTCACCCTGGACAGGGAAGAGACAGGGTCATCTTAGATAGGTCTCTATTTTTGTGGGAGAATGAAGTTTGCTGCTTTAAGATGTCTTACCCTGTTTTAAAATGTTTAGGCAAATGGTATTCAAACCAGATTTTTTTGTGAAGAGAAAATCATCACTGAGTTTTCATGATTCAACGGGTAGAATGTAATTTTTTAGGACTCTTGGTATGTGTCTACTGTGTTACAATTGCTTTTTCCAACCAGACCCTCAGTCTCCTTCAAAGTTACACTTGGGGTTTTCTTCAGTGAGTTCTTACCCAGAAGACAGTCCCAGTGCTGGTTGGGAGTTGATGGCTGTGTACCTTTCCAGGGAGGGTTGCCCAGGGTAATGAACTTTTGAACTTTGATAAACCAGTTACTCTTACTTACCAGGAGGTATAAATAGATACTGAGTAACTTGAACTCTGGACAGAGGCTTCCTTTCGCCCGTTTTCTTTAAAACAGAGTTGAGGTGTGATGCACTGGGGGTAAAAATACCCAGGACTTGTTAATGAGAGACAGTGTGCACATAGTCTAATCTCAGCACTCACTTTTGCAGTTGCTGAAAATGCTGTTGTCAAACAGTATTTTAAAATCGTCAGAAGTGTGTGTGTGTGTGTGTGTGTGTGTGTGTGTGTATGTGTTTTAAATGAGTTTTAAATAATTCAGCACCATGCAGGCAACCGAAAATGACTTTATAAACTTACAGTCTAGTTTTGCATTACATATACTAGAAGGTACCATGAATTAAAAATGACCGCTCTCCCATCCATCGTATACCAAGAACAGGCATGGAGTTGATGGATGTTTGCTGTTGCTGGTTGCATTTTCCCATTAAAGAGTTGCGGTACAATCATTTCAATAGATGCTGTGTTGTGAAAATGGAGAGCCAGGTTCCAGACAGCAGGTCTTGTCTGGTTTGTCTGACAGGATGGCTGACTCATGGCTGCCTCTCTGCTTCCTTCTGCATGCTGCAGGTCCTCTGTCTCTGAGTGCACAAAGAGAGTATAAGCTGGGAGATAGTGGCCTTCCATGGAGTGATGGGTTGCTCAGTTTTTACTAGCTAACGAGCCATTACTACCTGAGCTGCACCGGAGGAAGAGTTTATCGAAACTGACTCCTGTGTTCAAGAGCCGAACAGCAGGCAAGCAGCGGTCACAGATCACGGAGGCCTTTAGCCACATTTAGCATTGGGTCATTTATCATCCTTCTCTGGCTCTTCCTGTTCCATTTCTTTTTAAAGGTGTGACAAAGAAAACCTTTTTATCCCCCTGTGAAAACTCATGCATGGAAAGTGTAATGCTGCCCTTTCCTTCCTCCAGCCAAAAAGTAGCAAAGCACTATGGTTCTTCTGAAGACTAAACCCTTTTCTTTCACCATTCTGTTTATGACTGTTGTGAATGTTTTCTGATAAAAATGGCAGTGGTCACAGAGACAGAAGTGACTGAACTTCTCTCTGAGCAGTCAAGTGGCTTTCAGGACAGCACATTTCATTTATGCTTATAAGGTTTGGGAAGTGACTGAAAGCCACAGAGAGAGTCGTAGTTCAAGTGGAGAGCACTCTTCTTCAAACACCACATTGCAAACGCTGAGTAACTGCGGTAACTTTAAAGGTTTGCCCTAAGAAATTATACCCCAGTGTCTTTCAGAATACACTGTATATAACTGCCACCAGGTGTCTGGAGCATGCCAATCGTGGCATGTTTAGCAAATAGTGTGTGCAGTGGCACTTCACGTGCTCCAGCACTTGCTCACGTGGACCCCAAGCTATGGCCACCCGGTGGGAATGCAGGGCTGGGGTGAATGGCAGGCGTTCCTTCTGTGCTCCTCACAGTTAAGGCGTTCCTTCTGTGCTCCTCATAGGTAAGGGCCTTCTGAGAGCTCGCAGCTTTAATGATTGGCCAAGCCCCCATTTTGTCTAGATTTCTTAGATGTTTGCATATAATAGAATAGGATACAGCTAAGACCCCACAGTGAAAAGCCAGAACTAAGCGTGGAAAAGGTAATGTTTTCTGAAAATAGTGACAGTGATTAAATCCACCCTATCAAAGAAGAGTTCAAATAGGCATGTGTTTTTTTTTTTTTCCAACAATTTGTTGAAGAATGCCAATCATCAGTGTAGATTATATTTTGGAAGTGTTTTGTGGTTCAGAACGTGAGCACGATGTTGCTAGACTTGAACTATGTGAACAGTCTTGCGACTGATCATCCTAATTGATGTTTTCTTACCCCTCTGTGTGCAGATGTTAAATTCAAATCATACTTTTCCAGCAACCTTCAAATCCAGCCAGGCTGCAAAAGGTGTTCTCTTAGCCTCCAGGCATGGAATTACTAGATAAATTCTCTCTTTTCAGTGTCCACAGGCTGAGTGCTGCACCTATATTTGGGCTTTCAAAGTCCGGGGTTCTGGGCTCAGCAGCTTCTAATTTTAGTTCCTTATCTGTAAAGTGAGGCAGTAGTTGTATTTAAGCCATAGTCTGTTGAGAGGCAACACAGAAAAAAGCTGCTGCCATGTTAGTATCTATGCGTTGCCATCTATGGGTGTTGGTGAAGTGACTTATGAATGAAGCACAGAGCAGTCAGAGGCAGGTGGATCTCTGTGAGTTCGAGGCCAACCTGGTCTACAAGAGCTAGTTCCAGGACAGGCTCCAAAGCTACAGAGAAACCCTGTCTTGAAAAACCAAAAAAAAACCAAACCAAACCAAACCAAAACAAAACAAAACAAAAACTAAACTAACCAACCAACCAAACAAACAAAAAACCCTTAAATTTGTATCAGTATACAAAAATCCGTATCAGTGTACAATATTCAAGACTATTAGTTGCTTTTCCAATATGATGTGGTTCAGAGGGTCAAACAGTTCCCACAACTCTGGACCTCCACTCCAGTGTCTCCTCTTGCTCTACCTTATTAGTCATCTGCTGCTAAGTAACAAATATTCTCAGACTACTGGCTTAAAGAAACACACGCTTGTCACATCCACTTCTGTAGCTCAGGAGCCTGGATGCAGTTTATCTGGGTGTCTGCTCAGGCTGTTCCGCACGCTGTAACAAAGGTATTAGCTAGCCCTGGTTTCTTCTGGAGGCTTGATTCAGCATGGATTTGCTTCCAGTCCTTATGGCTGTTACAAGAATTTGCTCCCTCATAGGTTGCTGGACTAAGAGTCATCGTCAATTGGAAGCAACTTCTAATTTTCTATCTTTAGAATGGGTCCTAATGTACTAACTCCCTTCAAAGAGGAGTCTGCTAGTGAGGTGGACATTGTAGTCTTAGGGTACATAATTATGAAAGAGACAAGCTTTATTCTGTTGGTTTACAAACAAGTCATGGGTCCCATTCATGGGCTTATCAAGGGTTGAAGACCAGGAACATTTGTGCATAGAGCAAAGGAATGAGGGCCAGGAATAAGGGGACATCTCAAAGTCAGCCTTCTTCCCCTTCACTCTCAGAAGAGCTCTCTCTGATGACAAAGATGACTATTAATTCTCTTCACAAGACCATCAGTTCGAGAAATAGTGTACTGGAATCCACTCTGGCTTTATTAACCACAGGACAGACTAGAAGGGCATTAGGTTGTTTCTACTACTGTTAAAAATACTGAAATACCAGGTTGGAGAAACCCATAGGACTGACTGACACCTGCTGCTATTGACCTCTCTTCCAATAGGCCGATCTCATCACTAGATTCTTAACATTGTGTATAAAGCATAGCCATCAGAGGGGCCTGTTGTAGGTCATGTACCTGTTCTCTAGCTATCAAGAAGGAAGGTAGGTAAGAGACTCAGTGTTCATTGTGGCCCTCAGGGGGTGAGATTGACCTTCTTTGATTGACACCGCTCTGATTTGAGCCCATATGGGGGTTTGATAGATGTCCAATATTGCAGGCTACATTGCAGAAGCAGTTTCAGCTCTAATGGACAGTTTTCTGCATAGCTGATTGTTCTTCACTGTTGTTCAACATTAACAGATGGACCAATAAAGCTTTTAGGAAGCACAGTGTGATATTGATGGTTACTCATGGTATGTGAAACTGACAGCATGCCTAGAGTCATGGAATAGGTAGGGCATGTCACTTTTTAATGCCTAAAGTTTTATTCATTCTAGATATAACTAGAGCAGAATTTGTTTTTTGCTGAAATTTTAGGATAACTTTATAGTCTAGTTTGCATCTCAGTTTTTTGTTGGATATGTGTATCCAGGGGCTTCCCTATCTAGCCACTGTCATTGTTTGTCCTTTGTGACTTATGTACATGTGAGTAAACTGACTTTTTTTTTTTTTTTTTTTTTTTTTTTTTTTGTTTTTTCGAGACAGGGTTTCTCTGTGGCTTTGGAGCCTGTCCTGGCACTAGCTCTTGTAGACCAGGCTGGTCTCGAACTCACAGAGATCCACCTGCCTCTGCGCCACCACCGCCCAGCTCATGTTTTTCTTATAGTGGTATTTTATTTGTGTTTTAATAAATAAAATTTGCCTGAAGATCAGAATGCAGAGCTAAGCTTTGAGAGGCCAGGGAGTGGTAGCACACACCTTTAATCCCAGGACTCGAGGCCAGCTTGGGCTACACGAGATTGAATCTGTCTAAAAGAGAAAGAGAACTCACACAAAGATGATCCTAGCACTTGGGATCCCAGACCTTTAATCTCAGTACTAGGGAGGTGGAGACAGGAGTGATATGGCTGGGTGGAGAGAGGAATATAAGGCAGGAGGAGACAGGAACTCACTCTTTTCTGTCTGAAGATTTTGTCGAGGTAAGAGCTCTCTAGCGGTTAACTGCTTGGCTTCTCAGATCTTCGGGCAAGCTTTATTTATTAAAACACAAATAATATACCACTGTATTTCCTTGAGGTTATTTTATTTTACATGGATGAGTGTTTGCCTGCATGTTTAAATGTTTGTATGTGTACTGCATGTATATAGTCTCTATGAAATCAGAAGAGACCATTGGAAGCCCTGGAGCTGGAATTATAGCTGGTTGCAAGCTACTGTGTAAGTGCTAGAAACTGAACCTGGGTCCTCAACAAAGGCAAAAGCTCTCTTAACCACGGAGCCATCTTTCTAGTCTCTTATTGGGTTTTTATAAAGCCCAGAGAATGTGTAAATCTTTTAAAATAAGTTCATGTTTTCCTACTGGAATTTGCCAAGTTATAACTACTCTCATATAACAACGCAATACATTTAGTAAGATCAGCTTAGCCGGAGGCAACTTCGATGTCATTTCTATGTGGTAAATTATGAAATGCAGAGTTTTGCCTACTGTTACAATATTATCTTTACTGGTCCAATATATCAGCTGATACCAAGCCATAGGAATTAGAATTTGGGGTTAAGATAGCAATTTTCAATACATTGGAATCACTGAGGAGAGTAAAATCAACACTAAAAATTAGAAATAATCAAAGTCCAAGTAACTTTGAAAGCCTATTCATGAGATTCATAAATGCAGCCAGAGCTGAGAATCAACAGATCCAAGAGGCGGACCTGGGAAAGGGAGCCTGCCATACATGTTGCCACGTGTACAGTGGCAATGCAGAAGTCATTGCCACAGCCCCACTGTTGAGTCTGTCTCTGTTGCCCCTTCGCCTTGAACTTCCTTTAATGGATGTCAGTCTCTTCCTGCAGCTGTAGCGGGCACAGCTACCAAGGGGCCAGTCATTGCTAGTTCCGGAAATACCTTCAAAGGGCTGAGCTCTTGAGAGCGTTATGTTTACTTCATCACAGTAGCAAACTTGAAGATCGGGCCATAAGCACTCTTACCCCTCTTCCACTTTTTGTTTACTTTCTGGAGGTGATGGGAAAATACTCAGGCACGTGGGCTCCAGAAGCATTTCTGTCTGTAGTGATGGCAGATGGCAGAACATTTTCACGTGCCAAGTCTGGTTTCCTCTACCAGAGTGCAGTATGGAAGTGATCATAGCTTCATTCAAACATTCCTTTTCACCATGCGCACTTCAGTTGCAGGGGAAAGGTTTCTGTCTATCACTCTGTATGTTGGAAATTTACTAGGAATCCCAGGAATTTATGCATGCGAAATTCACATGAGCAATGCTTTGAAAAGAAAAATTTGAGAGGTCTCATGATTAAAGGTTATCAATTAAGTAAACATTCAGTCAGCATATTCCAGGTGGTTTTATAACTGTATAAGGTTGTTTTTAGTTGTCATAAAGATTCGTAGGGGAGTTGCTGGCATTTGTTGTAGTGGAGCCAAAGGTGCTACGTACTGTACAGCCTGTAGGACAGTCCCCTCAAGAATGGTTCCTTGTGTGCATACATATGCACACTCACCCCACACACATATGTTCTTCTGAGGGACTAGTAAAGGTGAAAAATCTGCTTATAATCATAAGCCAAACCTTCTTTGAGCCAAACCTCAATTGTACTTTTAATGTAAACACAGCAAACTTTTTGGCACAGATTTAATATATAATGACTGTTTTCCAGGGAAAATTGCAAGCTGAATTGTAAATGTAAATTGGGTGGGAGTTGTACTCTGCTGTTTGGTATCAGGAGTTATTCACTCTCATGTGAAATCATGTCAACCATGTGAAATCATGGAACCAACCTGTGATACTAGAGTCACAGAACACCATGCTGGAGAACAGCCTGTCTGTGTTATCCCCACTTTATTTAAATTCCATGCACAGGTGGAGGAGAAGGCTTGTGTCTCCTGTAGGGCTTTGCTGGGACATGTATGATTCATACAGATTATCATGTTACTTTTCATTTTTCTTATTTTTACAGGGAGGATGTTGTGTTGAGCTGTGACTGAGTGTATATGTGCAAGGAGTATTACTTGTTAATTTCACTTGAAGAAAGTAAGGGAGATTTCTAGATATTTGAGTTATAAGGGAGCATTGACTGTAGCAGTGTTGTGCCTTGTTTCAGCTGCAGGGTGACGACAGACAGGCTGACAGCGTAGGAAACTCCAGAGTCTTTCAAGGACACAGAGGACCCTGCAGGAACCAGGACAGCAGTCCTGAGGGAAAGCACAGGCCCAGGGCTTTGCTCGGGTTAGCTGGCTACGATGAGAGGCAAAGGGAACTGGGCCTGCCGAGACCTGGAGTGCCAAAGTACCTTCTGCAAATTGCTTGAGCGTGGGCCAGTGAAGGACTGGGGACGGGCAAGGAGAGGCTAGAAGAACACACACCAAGAGTCTCCAGACCTTGCTTGCATTCTAATCTAGCAACACCGAGGAGCTATCAAAGCGTTGGAGGTTAGTATTGGTTTGCATGGTAGGCCGTCCTTGTCTGTCACACTGTAGCCAGCAACCTGAGCTGGGGATGGGTTGACTGGCCCAGTGGGAGAGCGAGGCAAGGTTGTGTGGACTCTGGAAATATCAGATTGGGCCATAGAGGCCGTCTGCTATGGCTCCTGAGCTCACTGTCATTTTACTGCTTTGTCCCAGAAGCAGAGGTGTGTGTGTGTGTGTGTGTGTGTGTGTGTGTCTGTCTGTCTGTCTGTCTGTCTGTCTGTCTGTCTGTCTGCCATAGGCAGGTGGCAGATTTATTAACAAGCAGGGTCTTCTCAGCATCGGACATGAATATGGGGAAAGAGAAACCAAGGATGTCTCTGGCCAGGCGAAGTGTCTGAATTCATTGAAATTTAACTTCTGTTAGAGATTCATTTATTTTGCACACAATTTCACTCGTTCTCACTTGCTTTGCCACAGTGTTCCATTTTGCTTTGAAAGAGATTGGGAAACAGCGCAGATTCTGAAGATACATAGAGTACAAACTGAGACATTATGATTTTGATTTAGAGTGTTGTTTGGAAATGGAGGAACATGTTCTTAGAACCTACCCTGACAACAACAAAAGTATTTGAAAGATTTATCTACATTAGTGAGACACACTTCTTTTTTAGATGATTTATTTTTATTTTATGTACCTTGGTGTTTTGCCTGCCTGTGTGTCTGTGTGAGTGATTGGATCCCTTGAAGCAGGAACTATAGACAGTTGTGAGCTGCCCTGTAGGTGCTGGAAATTGAACCAGAGTCCTCTGGAAGAGCAGCAGTGCTCTTAACCACTGAGCCATCTCTCCAGCCTTGAGAAACACTTCTTAAACAGAGAGCCTTTCTTAGCTTCTCCTACTTTTTTATCTCTTGAAATAACAAAATTAACAAGACACTATTATAAAACATCTGAAAAATAGGGCAAACTCATAGCTAACATTGTCTTACTGTTTTTGTGTATTTTCCTTTTGTTTTTATACATGTGTGTTTATGTATATATGATATGTTACATGGTACACATAAAAAGTACATCGGTATACAGATATTCTAAGAGTGGGATTAAATGGAGCTGGGAGCAGTAATTTGAATCATTCTTTAATTTCCAGTTTGCCAACCAGCATCTGGTAAATCCTAGACATCTGTGTTTAGTTGCCTTACAGGCTTCTTGATGAGCATATTAAAGCCGAGCTCTCCAGTGGCCCCACATCCTTCCATTTGTTTTTCCTAGTATTCCTCATCTCCGTTAAAGTCCATCAGCCATCAGCTCACAACTCGGAAACCGATGTCTCCTTTTCCTCCCTTTCTACACGGAATCCACCAACAAGTGCTTTCATTCTGCCTGCAAAGCAGGACCAAAAGCAACTTGAGAGGAAAACTTTATTTGGTTTCCATAACTTGAGTCACTGTCCACTGAGGGAAGCCAAAGAGAAACTCAAACCAGGCCTGAACCTGGAGGCAGGAGCTGATGCAGCAGCCATAGAGAGCGCTGCTTACTGTCTTGCTCCTTGTGCCTTGCTCAGACGGCTTTCTTTCAGAACCCAGACCAGCAGCCCATTGTGGGTGGAACCCTATCAGCCACTAATTTAAAAATGCCCTACAGGCGTGCCAGCAGCCCAATCTTAGGGAGGCATTTGTTCAAAAGCTAGCCAGTGTACCTCCCGAGTGTGCCAGCTTCAAATCTTACAATCCCTTTAAATGACCCTTAAGGAATCAACCCACACCACTCTATGGAAAGTAAACTGTTTCCTTACACTTACAACGCACGGTATCTGTGTCTGTCTGTCTGTCTTTCTGCCCTTCCATTTGTCTTCATATTTGCCTCAGTAGATTATAAGCTTCAGGAAGCAGGCGCTATGTTGTCTTGTTTATATAGTTATCAGTCAATAAATATTTGAGTAAATGAATCAGTTCTTAGTGACTCGGTTTAAGAAATCCTGTGCCTGGCGTAGGCTGGTGGAATTGACAGCCAGGGAGTTGTCAGCATCATCTTTGCTTTTAGAATGACTTCTCTACCTTTGCAGGACCATTATTATTATTATTATTATTATTATTATTATTATTATTATTATCATCATCATCATCATCATCATCATCATCATCATCATCATCAACAACAACAACAGCAACAACAACAACAACAACAACAACAACAACATGAGATAGGTGGAGGATGGCCTCAACCTTCCTATATAGACAGGCTGATGTAAGCCTGTGATCCTCCTGCCTCCACCTCCCAAGTGCTAGAATTACAGG
>NC_022028.1:30208277-30219662 GCF_000317375.1 Microtus ochrogaster | reverse complement strand
ATTATTATGTTAATATACTAAAGTTTTGTTATGATGATTTTGTGCACATATATTGTCTTAGTTAGGGTTTCTGTTGCTGTGAAGAGACATCTTGACCATGACAACTCTTTAAAGGAAAACACTTAATTGAGGCTGGCTTGCAAGTTCAGAGGTTTATTCCATTATTGTCAAGACAGGAAGCATGACACTCAGTCATGCATGGTCCTGGAGAAGGAACCAAGAATTCTATATCTGTGTCCACAGGCAACAGGAAGAGACAGAGGCACTGGACCTGGCTTGAGCTTCTAAAACCTCAAAGACCACCCCCCAGTGACACACTTCCTCTAACAAGGCCACACCTCCTAATAGTGCCACTCCTAGTGACCAAGCATTCAAATGTATGAGTCTATAGGGGCTGTTCCTAAACAAATTATAATATGTTATCACTGTACTCATTATGACCCCATTTTTCCTTTCATCCCCCTTCATGCTCCCCTCCGCCTCCCCCCACAACCCTCCCCTCCGCTTTCCCTAATTTCTATGCAGATCTCATTTGGTAAGCCCCAAGTAGAAGTCCTCAGAAGTAGTCTGTTGCTAGTCCCATGTCTGCAGTTGGCATCATGTTAAATAAAACAAAATAGGTAGCACAGATATATAGTCCTGCCTTTACAGCATACCAAGAAGGAGCTACAGTACCTGTGATGCCAGTGGCGGTGATGTCAGCGGGGGTGATGTCAGTGATGGTGATGTCAGCAGTGGTGATGTCAGCGGTGGTGATGTTCGTGGCGGTGATGTCAGTGACGGTGATGCCAGTGGTGGTGATGTCAGTGACGGTGATGCCAGTGGTGGTGATGCCAGTGGCGGTGATGCCAGTGGCTGTGATATCAGTGGCAGTGGGGAGGCAAGGTAAAACTGTTTACAGACTCAGTCTTTCCTGCATTTCATGGCCAAAAATTCATGCTGATTGAGTGGCCAGGGAGGACATCAAGAGCAGAAAATAGGCCATTTAGGGACATTTCATCTTGGGAAGAAACAGGAAAACACTCCGCTGTGGCATTAATATTCAGAACTGTCAGAAACACTCTGCCATGCACCCCGCACTGCTAACTCGAGACCATTTATTCAGTTCCCCAAGCCCCAGAGCCTCTGATCAGCTCAGTCCCCAACTGGTGTTAATCACTTTTATAGGAAGAAATTATGGCAAGTTCTCAGGCCCTTTTCCAACATCTTCCTCTATCATGTCCAACATCGTGTCTCCATCAGGCCCTGTCCTTGATGAGGTCATGGGCTGTGCTGACACTGGGAGACACTGTCTGTACTCACGCACTGCCTGCTTTCTGAGCCGTGCTTGTGCTTGAAAGGACTCGCTCTTCATCTGCGGGGAGAGTTAGCCGTTCCGCACGGAAGGACCTTTGTAGCCGGACAGCTTTCAACCTCACTTAAAGGGTGACAGTCAGTTTATGGTGATTCCTTCCAGAGGAAAGAACTTGTTGGTTTGAATGATCTCTGCATACCATTTACAAAACTGAACTCTGCTGCCGGGCGGCAGTGGTGCACACCTTTAATCCCAGCACTCGGGAGGCAGAGGCAGGCGGATCTCTGTGAGTTCGAGGCCAGCCTGGTCTGCAGCGCTAGTTCCAGGACAGACACCAAAAAGCTATGGAGAAACCCTGTCTTGAAAAATCAAAAAAAAAAAAAAAAAAAAAAACCAAAAAAACCCAAAACTCTGCAGTGTCTCAGTTTTTCTCAGAAGTTGCCCTTCCACCATCGTTATTCTAGGGAGCCGTATGTAGTAGCATTGATTTTAACTTTTCATCTTTTATTTTTTTGTTTTTTCCCCTCACATGCCCACGTAAATATGTGTCAGCAAGTAAACAACAGCTACAGATCTCAAAAACTGCCATGGCTGGGAATTTTTTTTAACGAGAGAAACACATGAGAGAGACATATATCAAAAAGCATAGCAAATTGTAAGCAGGTTAAGTAACTCCCATGTGAAACTCGAATGCTGGCAGTGTTGTGAGCACATGTCCACCATGAAGAGACGGCTTTAAAAGCTGGGAGGAAAGACAGATCGTATTTGGAGGAGGTGGCTGCCTCCATTTCTTAGCAGTAGCAATGGATCCAATATCTGACATCAAACAGCATAAAATAAAGACCCTTTAGAACACCCAGACACTAAGAAGATGCTTTTTCCTTTTCAGACAATAGCTGAAAGAATCTCTAAAAGTTACATTTTAACAAGAAGAAAACTGACCCCAGATATGGATGATACCATTGCAGAAAAAATGACAAAATAATTTGGACAACGAATAAATTGCATAAATGACTGCCTTTTGCAGTAATTTGATTACTAAAGAATGGTTTGGGTCACTATTGTTTTATGTTTATCTTTGAGACAAGGTCTCACTCTGTAGCCTAGGATGGTCTGAGACTCACTGTGTAGTCCAGGCTGCTCTGGAACTTGTGGCCTTCCTCCTGTGTCCGGCCCCCAGATTTTGAGACTGAGGTACTGTAGTAATAGGAGCGGTGGGGCTGCATCCCCGGCACCCGGCCGACCACATGACTAGCTTATGCCTCGAAATAATTACACAGACACTGTATTCTTTTAAGCACTGCTTGGCCCATTAGCTCTAGCCATTACTGGCTAATTCTGATATCCTGATCAACCCATTTCTAATAAACTGTAGCACCGGTCTTACCGGGAAGATCTAGCCTATGTCCATCCTGGGTCGGAGCTTCATCGCATGTGCCTCAGAGAGCAGAGCTCTCACATCCGCCCTGGAGATGGGAGCATGGCGTCTCTGCTCCAGAGAGCAGAGCTGTCGAGTCTGAGCTCACTTCCTCTTCCTCCTAGCATTCTGTTCTGTTTACTCCTCCCACCTATGTTTTAACCTATGAGGGCCAGCCAAGCAGTTTCTTTATTTTTTTTTTAACCAATGACCTTCCTCCATCAAGGTACTACCCCAGTGTAACAGTGTTTTCATACAACCACCTTGTCAAGTATAACCACCTTGGCATGAGGCTAGTTTCTGAGGTGCTTCTGCTGTAATCAGTGGCTTTCATGCCAGGTTGTTGATGTCAATATCCACACATAGCTGAAAACAAATAGCTAGCCTTGAGATCAAAGTTTCTATTGCACATTTACAGTTATAGTCATTGTGATGATTTGTACTGGTTGACACACTGACAAGATCGTGTCAGAAGATAAACTCTGAACCTTCATGCCTGTGAGGAACTGTCTAGGTCAGGTTAATTCAGGTAGAAGGACTCTCCTTAACTGGGCTGGGGTCTTGAAGTGAATCAAACAGAAGGGAGCTAGGTACCAGCATTCATTCCCTACTGCTCTTGACTGTGGATACATCGCAGCCAACTGTGTCAGGCTGTCCCTGTGATTTCCGGAGCCATGCTGGACTGTACCCCCAAAACTAAGGGAAAATAGGTCCTTCATCTTTTCAATTATTTTTGTCCAGTTTTTTTTTTTTATCACAGTAATAGAAAAAGTAACTACTATAGAAACTGATGCTGAGAAGTGGATCCATTGCTGTGTTAAGCCAGACCATGTGTTTCCCAGAAACTTGCTTGAAGGAGGACTGTGGAAGATTTTGGCTTTGGGGTTAGAAAAAGTCTTGGGCACTGTAAGCAGAACTTAACAGATCATTTTGGTGGGTGCTTAAAATACAAGGATGCTGAAGAGAAATGTGTGCAGTGGAGACCCAACCTAGGAGGTTTCAAAGGGAGCAAAGATGCTGTTCGGACTGGCTTGAGGCCATTTTGGGGTACTCAGTAGTGTCCTTCCCATGTTCTGAGATCACAGCAGTAATGGGAATGTGTGCCCTGTGCCACTGTGTCTTGGAAGTGTGATCCTTGTTTTTATTTATGGAGACAAGAGATCACTTGGAGTCTCAGTGTTGGAATCAAAAGCCTATGCAGACAAAATATATTCTATAGTACTAAATGACCTAAGGGGTCAAGAGGAGGGCAGCTTTGGTTTAAAACTAACACATTTGAGTGTCAAGTCAACAAGGAGCAGACTTATGATGGATTAATATTGATTACCAACTTGCCAGGGTCTAGACCCAACCAGGAGACAAGCCTGCTTGTGAAGGATTATCTAGGTTAGGTTACATGAGATAGAAAGACAAAGACCCCATCCCACTCCTGACTGGATACAGTGTGACCAATCACCTCGAGCTCCTGCTCTCATGAGGCTGTTCCAGATGAGCAGAAATCAAGCCTTCCCTTCCTCCTTTACTTTGGTCAGGTATTTTATCTTAGTACTGAGGACAGTTACTAAGGCAGTCATAACACCGTGTTTTCTAATAGGGCAGGTACATTTGAAAGTTGTCTTGTCATCGCTCCAAAGTCCAAGGCTTCCTTTTGTGCCTAAAGGTAACTCCTAGCTCAGTCTCTTACATTGAGGACGCCTGTATCTTCGAGGGAAGGAAGGCGTTCTAGTGGATGGTTACCAGCTGCCGGGAAGAGTCATGATACTCTTTAAAACAAGCTGTCTTCCTTTTCTGTGGGGAACTTTCCCCTTTCTCTGTAGGGAGCTTCCCTCCTTTTGTGCCTGATGTGAAATATCTAGTTTTGATCAAGATCATATGTTTTCTTTTTATTTCAAAAGCGAACTTTTTCTGAGCATAGATGAAGTAATAAAAATAGCTGATTTTCTTGTGGTAGGAGCTTTATGCCACTGTTCAGGATGGGAGCAGTATTCCCCTTTGCTGTTTTAATTATATCAGAGCAATTAGATTATAACTCACACTTCTGAAACCCCATTATAAAGATAAGGAATTCATTTTGCTGTATAATGCTCCAAACTGTAAATGAGATTTAAGATTAATTGTCTAATAGGTTGGATTTTAAATGGAAACTCTTTCCATTTTATTTTGTATCTATATGATTCACTGTGAAGCTTGCTTTAAAAGGTTTCAGAATTACTGATTCTTCTTTGTATTTAACTGAAGTCAATTTCTTTTTAAATCAAAAATTTTTTTTTCCTTTAAACTATCACTTTCTCACTTCTAGGTGGAGATGTTTGTGTTGTTGTTGATGATGATGATGATGGTTGAATAGAGAATAAAATAAGAACATAAACATGGGGCAGGAGAGGGGGTATCGTAATAAAAAACCCAGTTCCTCCTGTCCTTCCCATAACACGGAAAACACTGAGCCAATTCCTTATTTTTATTATCAGGTTATAAATTCCACGAGGTAAATCTTTGATGAAAGCAATAGTCTTCTCAGCCTATGGGTATAGCTGGGTATGTGGGACAGTGAGGTAGAGGAACAGCCCTGAGGGCAGGCAGCGGAGGAGGAGTTCCTGGTTTCTGACAGAGGTGCAGTTAAACTTGGACTCCGGGCCACAGAGAGGGGGAGGATGTGTGGAGATGCGTGTGGTGGGTCCTGGGGCTAAGGGAAAAGATGAACGAAGCAAGAAGTGGAGTCACGTGCATGCTTCATGTTCTGTAAGTAAACCAGTAGAGGTCAGAGGGAGGCAGTCACAGGGCTTGCACTCTGGCTGAATACTTCTTGTGGGAGTCTTTGGAGCAAACGCTCCAGGTGGCAGATTAGCTGGTTTGTTTTTGCTCATTCAACATGCACTCACCTGGTGCTTACCTTGTAGCGAGTGCTGGTCTTTTCCAAATAGTTCAGTCAGGAACCCATAAGGACTTGCATAGCTGGAGTGGGAAGGGGTACAAAAGCTGCATTGGGTGTGACAATCCTCACAAGCTGGAGCTTACCACTGTGTGGAAATGAGACCCGAGAACAAGGCCAGTTTAGGGTAAAGGGGTATGTGCACATTCGTGTGCGTTTTCATGATGCCCGCCGCTGACAATCCATCAGGTACTCGAGGTGAGGGACTTGGCCCTCTTACTGGTAAAATGTGCAGCTCAGTAAATCCCTAGTTATTCCTAAACTTGGGCTGTGTGAATGCCACAGGCATAGTCCCCAGTCCACAACCAACCTGGAAGTACCACAGGTCTCTAGAAATACTGCTGTCTTGATAGATGTGTGCATCTGAAAACACGTTTTACAAGTGATTGCCAGACTTCCGTGGTAATTCCAGAAGAATAGACCCATTTGATGCACAACCCGTCTTCCAAGCTTGAAGTCTCTTAATTGTTGCTTTTGCCGAGTGACCCAAAGGTCTTTATGAAAACAAACAGAGGAGGCAGTGCCTGGGGGCATCTGGCCTGAGTTTGGGTGGCAGATTGTTCTACTAGTCAGTCATGAATAAACATGCAGCTGTCTGCTATGCCATGAACATGGCTAGACACTGGCCCTCACAGCGGCTGGGCCATCCAGATTGAATCACTGACTCCACTGATATTTTGTGATGACGAAAGGTCCAGGGAAGAAATGGAAGTAATTTAATGGCTTGTCGTCACCGAAGATGTCCACTGCGGAGAAGCAAGCAGATTTGTTTCAGTTAAGGAAGGATGATGTGTTTTAAATGTGTGAGCATTATTATTCATCGCCCTGGTTTGGGGTTTTGTTTTTAAGGTAGGAAATGTTGTTCTTTGGACTGAGAGAAACACAACTCAGCATAAAAGGCTCACGGTGGAACAAAGCATGTAGACTGTGAGTGATTGGCACGCGCCGGGCTAATGAGAAGACAGAGTGTCTCTAATCAGCAACAGAACAAACACTCACAAGGCTCCCTTTCCCTCCTAGGACGTCCTTCGCTGGGCACCTGGCCGGCATCCTTGTGGGACTGATGTACACTCAGGGGCCTCTGAAGAAAATCATGGAGACATGTGCAGGTACAGAATGAGACACTTGACCTGGCAGCAGTTAGAGGTTCATGTTCATGTGCACAGGAGCAGCCCTAAGATTCCTCGTGGTTCTCTTTAGAAATGTCCTGATAGACCCAGAGTTCTCTTTAAACCGAGAGGTAACGAGACCCCAATCACAGGCCCTCATGGTGCTCCGCAAAGGAGAATTCAAGCCCAAATTTCAGTTCTGAGGTGTTCTTAAGGAACAAATGCTGGTATAGACTTTTACCCTCAGCCCTAATGTGTTCACAGAAAACTGCAATTTTCCTCAAAACCTGAGTTTATAATAATGTATTTTTCTATTAAATTCCTCGAAGTTAATAGACAGGCCTGGCAAGGTTAACAGAAGGAAATCAAACCTGGACTGGAGTACAGGGCTAGAAATTTGAAGAGTTCAGAATGACTACCAGGTCCTTGGTGGGTAAAACATTATATTCTCGGGAAGCCAAGCCATGTAATTTATCTCTTGAGGTTGGTCCCTGTTTTTTATTTTCTTTGCTCTTTTTCCTTTGTCCCCCCCCCATATTGATGTTCAATAAAAATGTTTTATTTAGTAGTGAATGCATTTAGACCCTTTAATATAAAATACTGTACTGATTTTGACTTGTAAGGCAGCTATTTTGCAAACACTTGTTTTATAGACGATGCACATTCTAATATTTCATCTTTTATTCATGGGAAATCTTCTGAGACTATTTTACCTTTTTTTGAACCATAAATAATTTGTTTTCACAGTGTGTGCCGATGACTGTTGTTCTCGAGAACCATATAATATTCATGGTGTTTGAAAGCTTTCTGGGCCCTGTTCCGCTGCCTTTATTGGCAGGTTGTTTTCACTTTGGGGTAATTTTTACAGGCTGTGCTGCGTCTACACAGAGTCCCCATTCCTTCTCGTTCCCCAGTCCTGTAGCCTGTGTGCGCTTGGAGGAGGCAACGGAGCCACCTTCACCTGCAGTGCCCCGTTCCACCACCTTCTCAGCGTGGCTGCACAGAGCCTGTCCGGGCCTACTGCTGAGAAAGGGGTGTGCCTCATTCTGATCCACGTCTCTGTGCCTTAAGATGTAATGGATCTTAAAGCGGACGAACTAAAAAGTTTAGACACTTAATTGGTTTAATTTTCAAAAAGGATTTTTCTCTACAGTGATAACATTTAAACCTTCCTTAAGACCATTGTTGTTTTCTGTGCAGACATTTTTATATCAGGTTTGTTTTTTTTTTTTTTTAAGTGCCACAGAAGAAAAGTAAGTTTGAGAAGCAGCCTGCGTTCTGATGAGAGCAGAGAAGACGCAGTAGCCTAGAAGGGAATTGACACAGGGACTTGTAGAAAACGGCAGGAATGCGGATTCTGCTGCTTCGTGGGTCATCCTGGGAGTGGGTCTGGGCCTGTTTCTGTCTGGTTCACTGTGCCAGAGGAAGTCACTTAGGAAAGATAGAGAACATGGCTCTCCTAATACCCTTGTTGGGAGAAGGCTTTTTTTACCTTATCACAGCCTATCTGGTGCCCTGTGAAGCAAAAATCACCTGAAGTCACCTAGAACCTTAAAGAAACCACAGTGCGTGTAAATTAAGGTTTCACTGACACCTGTCTACACACACACACACACACACACACACACACACACACACACGTGCACACACACACTGTTCCCTAAAAGGTTGGTTCCAAACAAATGAAGTGTGTTCTAAGAGTTGTTTAGAAATGATTTAAGGTGACCCCGGGCTTTCTCGTGAAGAACTGTGTAACTGCTGGAAAGATTAGCTGTTCAAACCTATGACCGCTGTTAAAGTCTTGGTTTTCTTTGTGTTTAGGTGTTTTTTCCCCCAATGTTGGGTACCCAGGACAGCAGTACTACTTTAATAGTGCAGGTAAGTTCATGGCATCTAATACAGTTTCACTTGTTTTAAACACTGAACAGTTCAGGAGCATGGAGATGCTTTAAGATGGCATTAGTTTGGCATCTGCTCGCACTGCACACAGTTGTACATGCACTCTCCCTGGAAACCGAACGGGCAGGGGTAAGCTAGGGTGCATCAGGTGGGCTGTTAGGAAAGACGGTAACTCCAGCATGAAATAGTTGTCTAAATGGTACAAGGCCTCTCGTGTACAGTAAGGTACATATTACCCCAAGACACCCAAGACTCCCACTGGCGGGGTGTTTAGATTGGTCCCAGGGATACAATTTCACACTGTCTATCCGATCCACACATTCAGCGAGGCTTTACCTTGTCCTATTATACTAAGAGTCTGTGGCAGCACGTAGCATTGCGTTGGCCAGACAGGAACATAGTAATTGTGTGTGTGTCTTGTAAAGCCAGTAAGATTGGGTGATGATCTACCCTGGCTCGTGAAGGTCTTGTCTCCAGACACAGTCAGGTTAAGCTTGTGGCCTCTTAATACTATTAAACTGATATAATTGAAGTTCAACTCCCACGTGAGAGGAGAATGTGGGTGCATACATGGTAGTATTTAGGTCTTTTGAATGAGTGGCACAGAAATAGGTACTGAGTGTCTTAATGCAACAGACTGGACATGTCCCCCTTTAGAAGTTTGTCTTGAAATCCTAGCTCTTATCATAACAGTATTTAGATTTGGGTTCTTTGGTATGAAATAAAATCACCATAAGGTAACGTCCACGTTAGTGCCCACATGAGAAGGACCCTAAGAACCCCTTGTCTCCTGCCGTTTAAGTACACTTGGTGCCCATCAGCAGCCAAAAGAGAATACTCACGAGACCTGGAGCTGACATCCTAACTTGGACGACTGGAACTTGTCATAACCGTTACCAATGGCCAGAGATTCCATGTGAGGCTGACAGCCTTTGTATCACGTGTCACATGGCTAATGTTTTAGACACTGAAGGCTTTATTGCCTATTTGGCTCTGTTCTAGCTAGCCGGCCCTTTCTTTTTTTTTTTTTTTTTTTTTTTTGTTTTTTTGGAAAGGGTTTATATGTGGATTTAGAGCCAAACCTGGGAACTCCCTTGGTAGACCAGGCTGGCCTCGAACTCACAGAGATCCGCCTGCCTCTGCCTCCCGAGTGCTGGGATTACAGGCGTGCGCCACCACCGCCCGGCCTAGCCGGCCCTTTCTTACACCATGAGAACAAGCAGTGTGAAGGCGTAAGTCGCAAACAATGCCACACCAGTTTGGAATTATGATTAATAGGGTGATATTTATTTAAAGGGGAAAAAAACTTACAGATAACCATCCCAGACAATAGCCCTCTGCACAATCAGGAAGGAGTCTAGTCACCGGAAACGGAGCAGGAAGCGGAAAAAGGGGCGAGAAGGGAAGTAGCCGCTTTTTTAAAGGGAGAGAGACCACGCCCCAATGGGCTGGTATCTCAGCAGCTATAGGCTGGAGGAGCGGAAGGACCTCCCGCAACAGCAGTGAGAATTCATAGATGTGGGACAATGACTGTGTGCCCAAACGTCTTATGGAAATACCATGTTTCAGCTTCAGACCAGAGGTCATAGTTTTGTTGCTTTGGTTTGCTTTTGAATTCTGGCTTACCTAGACCTCTAACAGGTACAAAGAATTGTTAATATATATCTGATACTGATCTTGATTGTCAGTCTGACTAAATTGAGAGTTGCCCAAAAAATCAATAAAGGGCCTATGTGGGCATGTCTGTGAGATAATTTCCATAGTCCATTAACTGGAGGGCCATGACCTTCCTTGGATGTGGGTGATAAGATCCAGTTGGCTAAAGCCCCCCTGAAATAAAGAGGAAGAAGAATGAAGCCCACTCACTAGAACGGGCATCAGACATTTTCTCTCTCTCTGACTGACTCTTTCTCTCTCTCCTTGTCTGCCTATCTCTGTCTGCATCCTGACCTCCATGAAGTAAGCATTTCATCCTCACTGCTCCCCTCTGCGGTGATGGCTCTTCCTTATCACAGGCCCATAGTGACAGGGGCAGGTAGACATGGTCTGAAACCCTGAGTCAAAACAACTCCTCTGTCCTGCAAAGGTGCTATCTCGGGCATTTGCCACAGTGACAAAAAAGCTAATACTGTGTGCATGTAATGTATATAGATATCCACACATATTCACATGCATTTGTACATATGTATCACTTTGGGTTTATTCTCCCATACAACTATACAAAGTTTTTTTTTCTTTTTTTGGTGGGGATTGGTTTTCAAGACAGGTTTTCTCTGTGTAGCTTAGGAACCTGTGCTGAAACTCTCCCTGTAGACCAGGTTGGCCTTGAACTTGCAGAGATCTGCCTGCCTCTGCCTCCCAAGTGCAGCCACCACCCTGTCCCCATACAACATACAATGTTACTAAGTCACAGACTGTTATCCATCAGTACTCGGTGAAGATCACATTGCAGAGTGCTGTTATGGATGCTATAAGAAAAAAAAAACAGCAGTTCTTCTCTTAGAGAGTCTAGAGGAGGAGCAGGTATGTTTATTTAGAGGTGGGTATATAAGGGTGGATATGTAGGAATAGGTGTATAGACATGGGTGTTTAAAGGTGGTTATATAGGAATGAGTATATAGAGGTGGGTATATAGGCATGGATATATAGAGGTGGGTATATAGAGGTAGGTATATAGGCATGGCTATATAGAGGTGGGTACATAGGCATTGGTATATAGAGGTGGGTATATAGAGGT
>NC_022028.1:30171082-30208147 GCF_000317375.1 Microtus ochrogaster | reverse complement strand
ATATAGAGGTGGGTATATAGAGGCTGGTATATAGGCATGGCTATATAGAGGTGGGTACATAGGCATGGGTATATAGAGGTGGGTATATAGGAATGGGTGTATAGAGATGGGTATATAGAGGTGGATATATAGGGGTGAGTATATTTGAGAAGATGAAACAAAAGAGCTCATGACACTAATTAGGTGATAATAAAAGCTGAGACATGATGTCATGTGAGTGGATAGTAGTAATCCTAGCATTTGTTGAATTTTTCCCTACTCCCAATGGTCAGGTTCCACCTGCAGCTCTTTCCTGGGAGACGTCCACAGGCAGGGAACCTGCTCCTCCCTGTTCTTCTCTCCTCACTGCCCCGCAGCCTGGAGAATGCCTTTATTATTTTTTTCCTAAAGGTCCAGAATCCTTGTCTGAGAATGGTTTTCTCCACTCTGCTACTAAATTTCCACAGAGGGGCTCACCCATTCCCTTCTCTTCCTTCTAAGCAGAAGTCCAGTCAGGAGAGCTGACATGGAGGCGAGGTTAGTGATCTGAAAAGAAGAAAGAGAGTAGCAGTCTATGAAGCTGTCCAGAGGAGGTGGAGTGGTGAGCATGACAGGTGACTAGGAGTTAGGGAAAGTAATTATGGCGAGCGAGGACTTCCCAGGGTCCTTTGAATTTGAAGGAGAATCAAATGTGGCCTGTTGGCGACTGTCCAGAATGTACTATGAAAGACCTTAAGGATTAAATCCATAGCATAATAGTCTTAGAAGTAACGGGGTTCCATGTACTCTGTAACTCTCAGGCCATGGCTCATGACTGTCAACAATCCTGGTTTATGTCATGTTCGAGTCACCTGAATAGCGTGAAATTCACCCAGGTAATGAAGTCAGAAGGGGAAGACTGGGAGCCCTGACACACACACACTCATACACACACAAACACACACATACAACGTCTCAGGTGATGGGACCAAGAGTAAAAGCTCTTCATATGACTGGGACCTTGGGCTTGGGGATCACAGAGTTCTGTCTCTGCCTCAAGAAGGTGCTTTGTGTGTGAGGTTTTCACCTGTGCTTGGTCTGGGGAGGGTGATGAGTGTCATCTGAACTGAGATGGTGCGATTGGCCCGCCGTTGTGGACAGAGTTGATAATGGCAGTCCCTTGAAGAGCATTTTGGTTGTCTTCTGTAGAAACCAGTTCATAGTGTGGGAAGCAGAAGAGAAGTAAGTGTTCCTGGCCTGTGTGACTGGGAGGAGCCGAGCTGGTCAGGGAAACCATCACTGGTCTGTCTCCCAGTGTGGTGCCTCATCTTGTTAACTTCTGCTCTCCAGGAGACAGAGGAAGAGGCAGGCAGCAGTGTGCAGTCATTAGAGGGAAGGGGTTTTATCTGTTCTCTGATGCTTCACTTTTGTGAGTCTCCACAGGAGATCACAGTGGAGTCTGGGGAAGAGTTCTGTCAGGAGACATTCTGGCTGCACAAGTGTGAGAACGTGAGTTTGATCCCTAGAACCTAGGTTTAAAGAAATCAGTAACACACTCAGTGGCATATCCCTGTAACCCCAGCACCAAGGAGGCTCTCTGAGCAGCCAACCTAGCAGCTTAGCAAAGCCCAGACCACTGGGACAGTGTCTGAAACACAGCAGCTTGCAGAGGAATGGCACCTGAGGTTGTCCTCTGGCCTCCACGTTCACACACACCTCATTATGTAGTGTGTACACATCTTGCCTGACAGCTGGAAAATTGAACTTAGGAAGGCTGAGTAATATGGTCACATTTACAGAATAGCTAAGGGTAAGTCTGGGACAAGGATATGAGTTGGTGGTTCATTGATTGGCCCTGCTTTTAGGTTGTATGGGGGTGTGAAAGGCAAACACACTCTGACCACTGAACTTTGGGAAACAAAGTAACCCTTCTTGTGCTGTCTCTCTTTCTCCCTGCCTCCCGCCCTTCGTCTCTTCGCCCCTCCCTCCCACCCAATACCCCTCTCTTTGCCACATTTACTGATATTTTCTGTTGGCAGAAGGAAAATCTCTCTTCTGCTCCTTTTGTCCTTCTTCTGTGAGAGGCAGTGATACAGCTGACACACAGACTGGAGAATTCAAGGCAGAAATCCAAACCTTTTTTTACCCTTCCTTTTTGATGTCCTGTAAGATTAACATATTAATATCCCTTCCTCTGGACTGATTGGATTTCCTCAAAGACAGCACTACAGAGGGCCCAGGTGGCCAGGCTAATGATTATCTATGCAACTTTGATATGATTGTGCATATCTCTTACAAGTAGTGATTTATTCTTAACATGGCCACCTTCAGCTAGGAAACTCCTTAGAGGTCAAAGAAGCTAAGGAATGTTTTAAAAAACTGTTACCAATTTTTCTAATCTGTGCTGTTTTTCTTTGCGGTGAAATCCTGGAATGTATATAAGGACCAGGTGGGGCAGTTAGCAAAGTAATGATAGCCAGAGAGCTTTTCGTTAAACTACAGAGCCAAAGTATATAACTTAAGAAGTAGTTATCACAAGACATAATTTAAACTTATTTATCCTAAGTATTGGTTGTGAGATTCCTCTGCCCTTGTTTATTATGAAGACTTTACAACATTTGATTGAGCCATTAGAAGAATAACTGTTGAAAAGTTTTGTTTCTCATGGACCCTTATCATAATAGATGTTGATGGCATTTTTGGTCTTGCTGGTGATTTATGATTGATTATACAAAACCTTTAAACCACACCAGTCCTTTTGACCAAAGACACCAAAGTTTTCCTCATTCTTTGTCTCCACAGTTTGTCTGACAAGTGTCAAGTTAAGATTTTATAATGTCTGTATGATGAGAGCTGTTGAATTTATTTCACCCAAACATTGCTGGGTTGTTTTTAAACAAAGAAATAACATGTAAAAAAATGTCTTTCTATCAAGTGGTGGTGGTGCACGCCTTTATTCCCAGCACTCGGGAGGCAGAGGCAGGCGGATCTCTGTGAGTCTGAGGCTAGCCTGTTCTAGAAGAGATAGTTCCAGGACAGCCAGGACCATTGTACAAAGAAACCCTATCTTGAAAAAAAGAAAAAGAAAAATGTTTTTCTGGAGCAAGAAAATGTTACCTAACATCACTGCAGTTAACACCCATGCAAGCTAAGACTGAAGACACGTGTGCTTTCTGCATAGGCCAGTGCTGCGGAGTATCGAGTCATTTGGATTTTGAATTAGATGAGCACTGTGGAGTGGGCTAGGGAGGATGCTGCTTAGCCCTTCTCAAGCACAGACTCTTCCACAGGGCTTTAAAGGTGACAATGACACACGTGGGAAAATAACCGTACTTGGTTTTTGCCTTGCAATAAAATAATTAGCATTCTCAGAGAGTTGGGCAGTGTCACTTAGGGACTGTTGAGGCATTCTGCTGTGTTCAGTGACTTACTCATAAATATTCTGTTACTGTTGTGAGGGGATACTCCTTCCATTTAGGCTCTGTGAAGTGAGTTTGTTGACCACTGCTGTCCTGCAGTGCTTGGTGTCTGGTGAAGAGTATGAAAAATCAAGATCCATAATTCTATCCCATTCTCCCTTACCCTTCAGGAAGTGTGCTAAGGCTGTCCCTAACACATCAGGGGACCTGAGCTTTTCTGATGGTTCCACTGAGTAAAGAAGAATTTGAAAAGAACATCCATCTTTAAAATTGTTTTCTGTTCCCAAGGTGGTCATAAACCACTGTGAGAATTTGGAATTTTTCATTTTTCTTCCCCTGTTTTGAAAGTTATTGCTATTACCATTCTGACATGGACATGTAAGAGAGAACGTAGAAATGGGCCTAGTGGAAGTATTCAGTTAATACTCGGTGGCTTTTACTGCGTTGTTAGCAAAGCCTTCATCATTCCCCATCAAAGTCTAAGACGTTTCACTTAATGCTTCTTTCTGTATTCATTTTTTTTATTGTGTAAGGAAATTCAACAAAATAGAACCAAGCCAGTAGTTACAGGAGTGAAGTATGTAGTGATATTTTGTTTGTGTTTTAACAAATAGAGCTTTCCCAAAGATAAAAGTGCAAAGCTAAGCCACTAAAGGCCAGACAGTGGTGGCAAACACTTTTAATCGCAGGACTTGGGGATGGACTGATCTCTGCTAGTTCAAGGCCATCCTGGGCCGCACAAGATTAAATCTGCCTAAAAGAGAAACAGAACTCACACAAAGGTGATCCTAACACTTGCCATCATACCCCTTTAATCCCAGCACTAGGGAGGTGGAAACAGGAGGGATATGGCTGGGTGGAGAGAGGAACATAAGGCAGGAGGATACGGGAACTCAGAACGCAGTGCATTCTGAGGAGTGGTACAGTCTAGGCAGTCAGTTTGAGGATGCAGGCTGAGAGGCCATCTGAGGGCAGAAGCTCCCTTTCAGTCTGAGCATTGGTAGAGGTGAGAACTCTAGTGACCGCTCTGCTTCTCTGATCTCTCAGCTTTCACTCCCTGATAGCTGACTCTGAGTTTTTACTATTAAGACCAACTAGAATTCATGCTACAAAAGTATCTACATAGACATTCTTTAAAGAAGACTTATAAAATGACTTATCAATCCATAAAGAGATGCTCAACACCATTGATCATTAAACCACTGAACAGTGAAAGGGATGGGGGCAGCAGTGCATTCCTGCACTTAAGAGATAGAAGCATGAGTTTCACAAGTTCAAGGCCAACCTGGGCTAGTCTGTTCAGTGCCAACCTGAATAATATGATAAGACCTAGTCGGAAAAACAAGATGGTGGTAACCTTGTACCCACTTATATTAGTCAGGGTTTTGCTACAGAGATGAACAGAACCTGATGAATGAATAGATCGCACACTCTCCCCCACACATGAAATTTATTAGAATGACATATAGGCTGTTGTCTAGCTAGTCCAACAGTGGCTGCCTGTGAATGGACGGCCCAAGAATCCAGTAGTTGTTCAGTCCTTGAGGCCAGATGTCTCCGCTGGTCTTCAGTAGATGCCAGAATCCCGAAGAAGTAGACTCTAATGTCAGTGAAGGAATGGGCTTGTTATCAAGATCAAGAAAGCAAAAGGAAAACTTCATTCTTCCATGCCCTTGTACGCCTGCCATCAGAAGGTATGGCCCATATTAAAGGTTTGTCTTCCCACAAAGGTCCAGATTAGAAGTCAGGTTTTTTTTTTTTCTCATTTCAGATGATTTAATTAAGAAAAGATCCTTCTCAGGTGTGCCCAGTCATTTGGGTTTTAGTTAATTCCAGTTGTTCTCAAGTTGACAACCAGGAATGGCCATCACACCGCTATAGTAGCTATAGCTAAATTTGAAAAGCTATATAGTAGCAAGGATTGGTGCGGGTGTACTGGAGCCAGAGCCCTCATGCACTGCTTGTAGGTCTATGATGTGGTGCATCTACTTTGGAAAACATTCTGGTGGTTCCCGAAAGATCTAAACAAACGTGTGGTCCACCAGCAGTTACCCTCTCAGATACACACAAATGTGGGTTCATGAACGCATTGGCCCACAGCATCATTCAGATGTTTGAAAGGTAGATCTAGGGCTTGGGGTAACAGCTACCAGGGTAAACTGCTCGTTACACAAACCTAAGAACCTGAGTTTGGACCCCCAGCATTCACGTCAAAGCCAGGCGTGATGACATCCACACGTGCCCTTGATGCTTGGGGGTGGAATCAGGTGGATCCTAAGGGATCATTGATCATTGAGTCAAGATCAAGAGAATAAAGATGGGGAGAGCTTGAGGAAGACAGCCAAAGCCAACCTCTGACCTTCACATGGGCCCATTATCTGTGTGTGTGCCCACATACACAAAGGCAGAAGGCAGTGCCCATCAGCTGCTGTGCAGATAAACTGTAGTTCAGCTATCCACAAAGATATTATGTGGCCATTAGAAGGAGTGAAATTCTGACACATGTCACAATAGTCAGGAGCCTTGAGAGCATGCTGTGTAGTGTTCCATACACAGTACAGCATGCACTGTCTGCCTCTGTGTATATGATTTGTGCAGAACTGACACTTCTATAGAGATAGAAAGTAGATTAGTGATTACTCAGAACCAGGAAGGATGTGAAACTGAGGGGTGTTATCAAAAGGGTACACATTTCTTTGGGGGAATTAAGAAAATATTTACAATCATTCCTGGTGATGCAGGTCCAACTGCATGCATGTCCTGGGAACTGTCTCCTAGTGACGCTGTCTTACCTGAATTACTTTGCAAAGGTCCCACTTCCATGTACTAGTGACACATGACACAGATATCGATGTGAACGCACAGTAGTTATTGGGTTATCGATTGAAGCCGGCAGGGTTTATTGTAGTTTTATTTTTTAATGAAAATAAAAATCCGAAATTGCTGAATATTTTTACTAGTTATGATAATTTCCCTTTCAATCTTGGATATGGAGGGCAGGAAGACGGGGGTGGGGGAAGGAGGGAAGGGTCAACTAGAGCCAAGCACATATGAAAGAAAATGTTATGTATAAGGAAGCCTATGTATGCTAATTAAAAACTAAATCAAAGTTTTGTCTAAGAAGTCATACATATTAAAGACTTTTAATAATAAAAAGTTCAAAAATAAATTTTAAAATAGATTGAGTTCCAGTGATCTAATTTCTGAGTGCGAAATTTCACTCAACCAAGCTCTGCCTTTCTCTGCAGTTACTAAAGTTAGTACTCACGCATGCATTGGGTAGGATGAAAGAGATGCATGATACTGGTGCTTACAGAGTTTCATTGACAACCTAGTGCATTAATTAAGACTTGAAAGATCCCCTTCAAAGAATATGATAATGACAGAATGGGGGGAAACGTGGAGCAGAACATAACTTCTCTCCTTGTGCTGGACTGTTATCTGTAGAGTTCCCTTTAAACTAATCCTGTAGCCATTGACAGTTAAAGAAACACAGGGACGAGATCCAAACTGACAAAAGTTTGATAGAATTAGTTTAGAAAAGCAAACTTTGTTCCGCTACTGTCTTTATTAATTGGTGTCTGTGTAGTGTGTAAAGTATTATTTATTTATTTATTTATTTATTTATTTATTTATTTATTTATTATTTAGTGAGCATGTCTCCTGTTGAGTACCATTTTCAAAAGTGCTATTATTTGGAAGTTCAGTGTCTGATGAAGTTATAGTCAGAGAAAATGGTTTATCCGTCTCAATCTAGTTATGAGTTTTTGAAATACAATGCTCAGCATGGGCACACTGTGGTTTATGTGTGAAACACTGGTTGTCTCTGATTGTGTGGAGCCGCAAGGCAGTCAGACTTTCTCCGCTACTCTCCTCCATTCTCCTGACTCAAGTCAGAACTTCACAGGAAATAATCCGGTGCAGCAGGACAGTCATCATCTCCAAGCTGACAACTACAGTCCATAAAGCCCATCCCAGTCTCTTCTCCGCACTTCCAGCTGCCTTTGAGTCAGTGTTTCTTTTCCTCGTTAGCATGTCTCGTTAGCATGTCACATCTCATTCATGCCCAGGTCCGGGTTGTGCACTGTGGCCGCAGCAGTGACAGGATCATTGTTGCCTACTCTTGTGGAAGTCTTCTTTGTATGTCCTCTTTCCTTAATGCAAGATGATTATTACACTCAAAATAATGACATGAATCATGTGCTTGTCTTTGCATACACAAAGCCGGAATTCTGAAGCAAAAGCCAAACCCATTCCTAGGGTCTATAACCTTTTGATTGTACCCACAGGCCCCTCTGGATATCAGAATCACTACCCAGATGGCAGAGCAGGGGCCTATGAAGAGACTCACAGGAACTATGACGCCTACACGGCAGGACTGAGTGAGGAGGAGCAGCTGGAAAGAGCTTTGCGAGCCAGCCTCTGGGACCGAGGTAAGAGCCCTGCACCCTTCAGTTAATTTAAAACCCGCCTCGTGGCCAGGCGGTCTGAGAAGGGACTATTTGGAGCAAATTAAGTCTTGAGCAGTTTATAAAAAGGGCATCTAGGTGAAAAGCCTGTGTGGATTGTGATCTCAAAGAAGAGGATGTGATGCCACTGTCCCACAGCCTCAGCTCCCAAGGTGCCAGACTGGAAGCATTGTTAAGTGTTCTTTTTATAGGCCTGCTGTGCTCTGTGCTTTAACATTAAAGTCAAGAAACTTGAACCACACGTCTTAAGTACATGAGAAAGGTTAGCTTTGAATTCACGATGCTAAGTGGCATTCCGTCCCCATACACCAAAGTCTTGGCCATGAACCTCCCCAGGGATTGTCCTTGAAACCAAATAGACTGAGGCTGGAGTCCTACTCAGTCTGTCTCTCACAGGGGCAGAGTCTGGGATTTTGTAGTTTTAACACATCTTCCAGAGGATTCCTTTACAGGCTGATAGCTAAGAATCAATATACCTATCTTGCTACCTTTGCTTTGGGGTTGGCTCACGAAGTTGGGTATAGGTATCTTCATTATTGCCCTGGTGTAAGTTACTAGGAAGCAGCCGTTTATACAGCATTGATACAGGCTTTATTATACTTCACATGGGGTGCAGGTACAGAGTGAACATAGAGGTAGAAGATGGGTCCCACTCTGGAGAACGTCACTGCTTCTGGTTGTGTATGTACTTAGTTGACACCACCTCCTGCATGAGTAATTATAACATCAAGAATTTACCCAGAAAAGCTTCCCAATGCCTTACAAAGTGTATTTATGCTACATACTGTACTGCACAAGTAACCATAATTCCAAGTCCCCAGGAGAGAGCGGCTCAGTGGGTGCTAGGGGTGAGAAGATGGGGGAGTATCCTTAGATCTTCACAGAGGCAGAGCTGGTAGGGTGTCAGGAATTTGTGGAATGTGCAGAGATGTCAAAGACATTCTTAACAGATGCTCTGAGTGTTGTTGCAAACAGAGAACTAAGGGATATGTTTGCACCAGCACTGGTTTTTGAAATGAGCGTTGAGAAACTGGCCTGGGCCGAAGTCCTGTAGTCGATCAGCCTCTGTGAAATGGTGCAGCCGTGGTCAGTCTCAATCATCAACCTGAGTAGGTTTTAAATCTCCATGGCTTGTCTATGAAGGCGTTCCCAGGAAAGTTTAAACATCCCATGGACTGAGCTCCTGGGCTGAATAAACAAAGAGAGCAGGTTGGACACCAGAATTCATGTATTTCTGTGTCCTGACCTTGGACACGGTGGGACCAGCCACCTTACTGTCCTGCTATGCTTTCCCTGCCTGGGGTTGTGTACGTTGGGATAAGCGCATCCTCCCTAAAGTTGTCAGGAGTTTGGTCACAGCACCGAGAACCGTCACTGTGCTAGTGCTGGAAGGATCGCAGATGGGGCCCTGACGTGAGCTGTGTTTGGTGAATCTGGCAGTGACTTTCCGCAAACAAGAGCTGAGCAATGATCAGATACTGCTCAGCTATGAGAACATGCCAAGTGCAGCCCTTGAATTTAAGGAGAGTGGTGTAGGATGTGTTGCTTTCATTGGTTGAATAAAGAGACTGTTTTGGCCTTTTGATAGGGCAGAAACTTAGGTAGGCGGGAAAGACAGAACTGGATGCTGGGAAGAAAAGCAGAGACAGGCAGATGCCATGAATCTCCAGCCTGTAAGCCACAGTCATGTGGTGATACACAGATTTAATAAAAATGGGTTAATCAAGATGTGAGAGTTAGCCAATAAGAGGCTAGAGCTAATGGGCCAGGCAGTGTTAAAATAAATATGGTTTCTGTGTTATTATTTCGGGTATAAGCTAGCCAGGCGTGACGTGGCCCTCTTCCCCTCATACAGTAGGAGGGCAGTCTTAGCAACAGCATTGTGCGTAGAGATACTGTGGTGTGATGGACTGAAGAAATAAGGTCCCAGATTGTGAGAGGAGCAGGAGGCTGGAGAAACCGGTACTTCCGGGGTGAACGGTATCAGAGCTATGGTGTTTTTGGTACTCTATCATTGTATGGCAGGTCACTCTGAAACTGGAGGCTGGCGATAGTAGACATTCTTGCTTTAAGAATGTATGGGTCAGCAGGGCCAGAATGCCTTGCTATTGGCTGGCAAACTGCAGCGGTCAGGTTGGAGCATTCCACAATGGCCTCATGAACCTACCTGCTAGTTCTCATTTAGCAGATTTGTCCAGGCTCATTGCAGGGTTTCCAGAGGCAGTGTGTTAGAACAAGCATGATGGCTGACACGCTAGCAGTCACATGGCCTTTTGTTACCAAAGCACAGCACAAGGGTAGGTCTACTCAGCAGAAAGGGGACATGGACACTATCTCTCAGACTAAGGAGAACCCAGCCGTTTAGAGATCACTGATCTAGTGTCACAGTCTCAGGAAGCATGACTTGGTGCAATGCTGAAACCTGGAAAAGGGTCCCAGGACCAGTGTTGTGATGAATCCTCGTGGATTCCCCTATGTATGTGGCTAGTCATGATGCATTGTGGACAGGCAAGGCAGGGCCGGGTTCATAGGCACAGAGTGAATAGCTAATCTCCATCACCTTCCACACTGACTTCAGATGAATCCCAGGAGCCACAGAATGAGTGCATGATAGAATAGGTCAACAGTCATGTTTCTGAGGGGACAACACTGGATTATTAGCACATCTTTTCAAAAAATATGTCTGCCAGTAGCAAGCTTCAAAAATGATAAGAAGTCAGAGGAGAACTCAGACAGACTGGGTCAAATATGAACATAGAATTTAGAAGTTTCCCATATCAAATGGGGAGAGAGAAGGGATCCATCCCAAGTGGATAGGCACCCTTTTGTGAAGTTTCGCATTTTAGATTTGTCAGACTCACCTGTCCCCCCCCCCCCCCAGTTTTAACCGGCGTCAGTAGCAAAGGTGCTGTCTTAGTTTCCCACCACTGTCAGAGTGCCTAAGGGAGAAATGCCTTAACTGAAGCTCATGATTTCAGACATGTTAGTCCAGGTTGGCTGGATCCATTGTTTAGAGGCTGAGGTGATGCAAAACATCATGGTAGGAGCTCCTTTCTGGCTGGGAAGCCCGGAGCAGCAGACAAGAAGAGGCCCTGAAACAATGGGACGGACCATCAGAATCAGGTTCCTGGTGACCCGTTTCACCTCACAAGTGTCTACCTCCCATTAGCTCATTCAGTTCTGAACTCATCCACTGAGGACAGTGCCTTCACCACCTGAGCCTTTGGGGAGGATGGCTGACATCAGATCCAAGCCATAGCAGGTGTTTCTCAGGAAGAGAGAGTGACTTCCTCCAGCAGTTGCCTTCTGTGTTCTTCAGAGACAAGTGTGTAGGGGCTGTATATCAGGAAGCATCCTCCCTCTGATGGGCCTGGTCATTTCTGAGTAGCTTGGGAGTCTTGAATATAATAACTACAGATAAAAGGTCCTGCATTTTGTGGATCAGAAGAGGAAGTTAGAGTCAGCCTTAGAGAATATTGCATTTGTAACCTTGATTAATTATGAAGCTAATATAAACATAATTAGTATTTAACAGAAAATAAACAAAAACATTTAAGTATTTAATAATGAACGGAAAATCAGATACATGCGACCATCAGAGGTTCCATACATTTAATCCTGTATTTTTAAAAGAGTTTATTGATTTTGTCTGTGTATGTCTGTGTGCCACATGCTTGCAGTGCCCCGTGAGTACAGAAGAAGGTGTCAGATTCCCTGAAACTGGCATTATAGTAGAGAATTGATGGTCACTATATGGATGCTGGAATAAAACCAGCATCCTCTGCAAGAGTAACCAGCTTATCACCACTGAGTCATGTCCCTCTTTTGGGACAAGGTCTCATGTAGCCCAGGCTGGCCTGGAACTCCTGATCCCTCTCCATCAAAGGCATATACCACTATGCCTGAACAGGCTTAATCCAGTTGTCTAAAAAACAGTTGTGAAAACAACCGTGGAAAGGAGCACTATGCTGGATGGAGAGCAAGAGAAATAGCTTAAACTTTTCTTCTATACCTCTTTTAAATATTTTTTTCAAAGTTTTGTAATGGCATTTTATTATTTTATTGTTTTTATTGAGGTATATATTTTCTCTGCCCCCCCCATTCCTCCTCCCCCAACCCTTCTGCCCTCTCCCGTGGTTCCCATGCTCCCAATTTACTCAGGAGATTTTGTCTTTTTCTTCTTTTCATGTAAATTAGATCCATGTATGTCACTCTTAGGGGCCTCTTTGTTGTCTAGGTTCTCTGGGGTTGTGAATTGTAGGCTTGATTTTCTTTGCCTTATGTCTAAAAGCCACTTATGAGTGAGTACATATTATATTTGTCTTTATGAGTCTGGGTTACCTCATTCAATATGATGTTTTCTAGATCCATCCATTTGCCTGCAAATTTCAAGATACCATAATTTTTTTCTGCTGTGTAGTACTCCATTGTGTAAATGTACCACATCTTTACCCATTCTTCAGTCGCAGTGCATTTAGGTTGTTTTTAGGTCGTGGCTATGACAAGTAATGCTGTTATGAACATAGTTGAGCACATGTCCTTGTGACACGATTGAGCATCCTTTGAGTTTATACTCAAAAGTGGTACTGCTGGGTCTTGAGGTAGATTGTTTTCTAATTTTCTGAGAAATTGCCACACTGACATCCAAAGGGGCTGTACCAGTTTGCATGTCTACCAGCTATGGAGGAGTATTCCCTTTACCCCACACCTTCTCCAGCATAATTTATCATAAATGTTTTTGATCTTGGCTATTCTTACAGATGTAAGATAGAATCTCAGAGTTGTTTTGATTTGCATTTCTCTGATGGCTAAGCATGTTGTCTTTCAGCTGTTTTAAATTCATCTGTTGAGAGTTCTCTGTTTAGGTCTCTGCCCCATTTATTTATTTATATTATTTTGATTTTTTAATGATTCATTATCTTATTTGTAAAACATTTCAGGGAATGTAAAATAATTTTATTTTTCAACGTTTGTTGTTGCTTTTCCTGCCAGGTACTATTAAGATTGGCCTGGTGACTTTGGGATTATTTTGATGCCAAAATAATACAGTCATATGCTGTAGGTAGATATGACCTACACTTTGAGTACATGCGTTTCTGTGGTGTGCCTCCCAGTGTGAAACTGATGCTGGCAGTCTCCCTGCTCCGTTGCTCTCATCGGCTCACCACTGTTCCTCCACACAGCCAGAGGTTCTCCCTCCTTTCCCCATTCACTTGCAAATTTATTGTCTAAATTTAAAGTTTTTCCTTTTTTTCCATTATCCGAAAATAACAATAGCAACTGGTATTTGACATTGGTCCTTCAAAGGGTCCATGTAGATCTGAAACCCCTGCCTCATACAAGTGTAGACTTTGTGGTTGAGTGTATTTGGGCCAGAGAGAAGGCAGATGGGATGATAGTCTTGGCTGAGGCCTGTAAAAGTGGTTTACACACTTAGTGTTACTTACTTCCCAGTGTTGTGGTGTTTCCCAAGAACAGAGGGCATCCTGCTACTTACACACAGCACTGCTACCACGTCAAAGAAACTGAGCAATTCCCCAGCATCAAACATGTCATCCAACCCAAAATGTACCAGTTTTCTTTTAAAAAAAAAGTTTTCAGGGCTAATTCTTTTTATTCATGTGTGTGTGTGTATGTGTGTGTGTGTGTGTGTGTGTGTGTGTGTGTGTAGAGGGGGGCCGTCAGAAGATGCCTTGTGGCGGTGGGCTCCATCCTCCCACCCTCCATTCGGTGATTAAATGCAGGTTATCTGGTTTGAGTGATAGGCACTTTATACCCTGAGCCATTTTACCAGCCCTACAGCAATTTTTGAAGTTTCTAATGTTGTATCTGATTGTTTCCTTTTTGTATAAAAAGTGCACCCTATTTTTTCCTGTTTTTTTTTTTTCCCAGAGAGTGTATTAGGGTTTCTCTTGCTGTGATAAAGCATCATAAACAGAAGCAGGTTGGGGAGAAATGGGTTTCATTCAACTTCCAGTCAGAATCCTTTGTCAAAGGATGTCAGGGCAGGAGCCTGGAGATGGGATCTAAAGCAGAGGTCATGGAGGTGTGCTGCTGTCTGCCTTGCTTCTTGTGGCTTGCTCAGCCTGCTTTGTTATAGAGTCCAGGACAACCAGCCAAGAAAGGGCACCAGACACAGTGAGCTGGGCCTTCCCCATCAATCAAGAAAATCCCTCACAGGCATTTCCATAGGCCTGTTGGGTGGGGTATTTTCTAAATTGAGGTTCCCTCTTTCTTTCTTTCTTTCTTTCTTTCTTTCTTTCTTTCTTTCTTTCTTTCTTTCTTTCTTTACTTATTTATTTTAATTTATTTATTTATTAAGGATTTCTGCCTCCTCCTCGCCACCGCCTCTCATTTCCCTCCCCCTCCCCCGATCAAGTCCCCCTCCCTCATCAGCTTGAAGAGCAATCAGGGTTCCCTGCCCTGTGGGAAGTCCAAGGACCACCCACCTCCATCCAGGTCTAGTAAGGTGAGCATCCAAACTGCCTAGGCTCCCCCAAAACCAGCACGTGCAGTAGGATCAAAACCCATTGCCATTGTTCTTGAGTTCTCAGTAGTCCTCATTGTCCGCTATGTTCAGCAAGTCTGGTTTTATCCCATGCTTTTTTCAGAGGTTCCCTCTTTCTAAATAACTCTAACTTATGCCAAACTGACATAAAACCAGCAGTACAATTGGCCCTTCTTTAGCGTGACACACAAACACACCTCTCTCCAAGGCTGGACATGTTAATATTAATATCTCAATATAAAACACTGTAACTTTTTAAAAGTCCCATGGTCTTTAAAAAAAATCAAACAACTTAAAATTTCAGCCTCTTTAAAATAGCCAAAGTGTCTTTCACAGTTTCTCTAAAATATCCAGTGTTTCTATAAAACTACAAATTCTCTTAACTGTGGGCTCCTGTAAAATCAAAAGTAGGTTATATAATTTCTTTCTCCAGGGGAAGAATCAGGGCACAGCCTGGGGCCCACTTGTAGTCCTCTGGTTTCGGAAGGGCTTCCCTTCCCCAGTTCTGCCGTTCGTAGCACGCAAGAACTTTTCTTGTGGGATCAGGCTGGCTGCACACCACAGGTGCTGCTCTCCTTGGTGGTTGCCATGGTACCAGCATCTCCAAAAATGTTGGATCTCCACCTACAGCTGAGCTGCACCAATAGTGTCTCCTGGGTTCTCTTCAAGAACTCTGGCCCTGCCACAAGGTGCCATGCCTCAACTACTCCTCAAGGCCAATTCAGTCCCTGGATCTCACCTGTGACTGAGGCTGTATCTTTATGCACAGCCTCTCATGGCCTCTCTCGGTGCCAAGTCCCAGCTGCTCTCCACAATCCCGTAAGTCCTGCAGCGTTAGTCCACCAAGATCAGTTACATGTGGGTGATTCTTACAAATGAACAAACTTGGCTGTTAGCTTTATGTGCAACCTTGGGCCTCTCTGGACCATAGCTTCTGTGTGTTGGTCCTGAGAAACACTCTGCAGCAGATTGTGTTCCAGTGATGCTGGTCTCTTTTTACTCAAAGCTGCGGAAGTAGCCACAGCTGACCAATGTTGATTGTTCCAGCAAAACAGAGGCTTGGCTTTAGTAGGTTTTGGTCTTTACTAATCACGTTGATTTTCAGTCCCAGCTGACCAGAACCACAGATTCTTGCTTCAAAAATATTAGTTGATCCCAGTACAGTCTTTAAGTCACTCTCAAGCTTCTCTCTGAAACTTCACAAGTTGACCTTCATTGTCTGCATCTCTTCCCGCATTCTTACCTTCTAGGGTCCCACAGAGCAGCCCACTGAGCTCTGAGACAGAATTCAGTAGCTTTTCCTACCCATAGTTCCAAAGTCATAACACAGTCCTCCTCAAAACATGGTCAGGTCAGTCACAGCCATACCAACTTCTGTCTTAGGCTTCCTGTTGCTGTGATAAAAGGCCATGATAAAAAGCAACTTGGGAAGAAAAGGGTCATGTCAGCTTACAATTCTATATCCTAGTTTGTCATCAACTGAATTAAGGACAAGAACTCCAGGCAGGAACCTGGAGACAGGAACTTAAGCAGAGGCCATGGAAGAGTGTTGCTTGCTGGAATGGTCCTTGTGCCTTGCTCACCCTACTTTCTTACCAGCAGCCCAGGAGTGGAACCGTCCACGATGAGCTAGTTGTTCCTACATCAATAACCAAGAAATCCCAGCACAGGGTTGCCCGGGTCTGAGGATATTCTCACTTGATGTTCCCTTTTCTCAAATGAGTAGGGCTTGTATCAAGTTAGCATAAAACTTGCCAGCACAGACACCAGTCCCACTCAACTGTAAGAAGTCTACATCTTATCTGGTTATTCCTTTCTGACGTCTTTGAGATGTCTCTCTCGTCTCTGTTTCCTTCATGTTATCGTTTACATCAAGATTCCAGCCAGCCATTTTTAGCACAAATATGACATAGCTACCGTTGTGTCCTTCACAGTAGTCATGAGGTCTTAGACACACACTATCAGGCCATCCCTTTCCAGTTGTCATGGAGACAGTGGACACTTCCTCTGGTTTCTTTTGTGTCAGTGTATGGTTCCCCCTGGCTTAACACCAGTGGTTTCTGGGATCTCTTGCTCGCCCACTCTTCAGCCTTTATCCCTCCTCTCATGGTTTTCTCTGAGTTCTTCCTGGCAGCAGAATTTGAGGAGGTAAGCAAGTTCCCACTACTACTTTAGGATTAGGGTTTGGTGGTTTGTCTATCTCTGCAGCTCTCAAATGGACTCAGGAGAAGTTACTGTTTAGATTGTCCAGCCTTTGTGTTTATTGTAGGGGCAGGAGAGCACTTCTCTGCACTTCTCAGCATTCCACAGCGGGTTTTCTTCATTGGAGTTTGAGCCAATCATTCCTTAGGGATTTCCTTTAGAGGCGTCTTATTATTCATTGGATTTATTTTTACTTTTGACTTCAGATACTTTAAAAACAGTAGTTCCTAAGGCTGGGTATGTATTTATTTCTCTTTGATTCATGGGATTTTGCAGTAAGGAATGTTATTTTCATAGTTATGTTTTGTTTGAAAAAGAGCCAGCTAAGAGAAATTCATTGGGAGAAAGAATACCAAACCCGCACCAATTAGTTTGAGACTCTTCTTTGGTTAAATATATTATAAAGGCAAGTTAAGGAACCAAGGTAGCAACTTTTTGACCTGAGAATTTTCTAATATTTCCAAATAGTGCCTGCCCATAATTACAAGTCCTAATTTCAAGTTGCATGCCAGGAATAATAACACCAAAGTATCCTCTGTAGGAGAAATAAAGAGATCTCTATTATTTCAAGTACTTGCACATTCACTATTAACAGAAATCTTGTCTTGTTCTGTTGGCAGTCGGCAGTTACAAATGGGTCCAAGAGGCAGCTGATACCATAATAGTAGGAAAAACTTGGATAAAAGCCACCTCTTTGAGTCAAAAAGTAGATGCCAGCTAGGAGCATTAGCTCACTGAGGTTTTTGTTCTCTCACATCCACACTCCTTATACAATTTCTCTTCCTTTTTTCCTTGTTCTTCTTTAATAACTGACCACCAAGTTCAGCTGGCACTGGGCACAAAGTTCTGTCCTTTAGCACTTTTGTCTGTCAGCCTGGGACCTGTGTCCTGGTTAAGCCTGGAAGTCCTTGCATCATGATGTGTGGAACAACATATGTATCTTCTGTTAGGTTTCTGAAAGGCACACACCCACATCCACACTGGTTGTCCGTGAAGATCAGGCAGAGTTAACACACACACACACACACACACACACACACACACACACACACACGTACACACACACTGTGAAACTGGCTGGCTCCTTAGCCATATGTGAAATCAAGGCAAGATACACTGTGGAAGCCTTGGCTTAAGAGTGAAACTGGTTGCCATAATGGAAGAAAAATAGGCTCCCAATTAATATCTAGCACTTTTACTGTTGATGTCTTTGAGTCCTGTTTAAATCATCTATTCAGGGAGATTAGCTGAGGTATAATTTAGATGAGGGGAGATTTGCTGTAATTAAATTATACATTTTTTTCCTTCTCTGTAGCAACATCAACACATGTAAAGGTAGCGTTTGTCTTGATTATTTTATTGTATGGGAAATCATAAGAAAAGTGGGCTATGTTGCATTCAGTGCTCTTTTAGTTAGTTATATTGTACAAAATAGGTTTCGTCATGACATACTCATGTATGTACTTAGGGACTTTGAATGTGTCAGTTGTCCCCATTGCTAAGTCCAGGTTTGTTGTTTCGTAGCAGCAGACTGGAGGAAGGTGTGTCTAGGAAGTGTGGTGGGGTAGGGAGGGACCCGAAGCAGTGGTGTCTGAAAGTTAAGTATCCTGCTGTACAGATGAAGACTTCTAGAAGATAAACCCACACAACTCTGTAAGGAAGACCTGATTTGATCAATACACACATGAGATGGTTGTATCTAAGTTGTCTGATATTTTTTTTTTGAGCCTCCCTTCGCTTAATGGCAGTTGGTGGTTTATAACATGAAATTTCCAGCTGCTACCTTGCTTGGCTGAGGAGCTCTGCAGCCAGGACAGAGATGTATAGCTAATGCTAATTTTGTGTGACCACTTAGCCTTTCTCTTTTTCTTTCTTTTAGTAATTTGATGTGTTTTCCCTAAGGAAAACTTCTACATAATAATAAAAAAAAAAGTACCATCTGCCAGATTGTCTCAAAGCAATTTCAGTGCAGAACAATGGTTGCCTTAAATTACTGGCTCTTTCTCACTGCTCTGCATGTCAGGGTTTTTATCTCAGTGAATCAAGTTTTCTCTTTGAGACCATGTTTAGGTGTGAAATTGTGCATGTAAGGAAATAAAAGTATTGCATTATAACTTATGAGCGTGGAAGTGGGGGTAGTAATAGGAATCGGGTTCTGTGTGGGTCCCTTCTGGAAAACAGGAGACTTCTAGTTAAGGCCGCCATGTAAACGTATTAGAGTAGCTGTCGGAAGTGGGGCATAAACAATCTGAATGTGTGGAGGAAATTCACAGGAGACATTGTATGCGAATTAGTTTACATTTTTTCTGAGCCCACACTCACCCATGTATGGAAAGGCATCATTCATATGCTAATGATCACAGCTGACAATTAAAAACTAGCTGGAGCAATAATGAATTTGTCCCCCCCCCCATCTCCCTTTTCCCTCCACACAGACACTACTCACTGTGCTGCCCAGTCAGTTTTCAGAATCACTGCTGCCGTGGGTGGGGCCAGAGGGAGGGAAGGGCAGTGTCTTCCATTCTGCTTCTCAGCAGGTCCTCACCCAAGCTTCGCAATGTGAGGCACTGTGGGCTGAAATTGTGAATAAATCTGGGTCTTTACAGTGAGGTAAGAATACTCTGCACTCTGATGGGCAACAGGAGAGTTCAGCTAAGCAGTGTAGTGGCTGTGGGAAAGAGAGGCAGTAGGTAGCCTTTGACTTAAGCGAATGATGGCCTTACTTGCTAGCCTGTGATGTTTCCTGCTACAGCAACCATGAGCTGCCGTAAGAACCAGCTGAACCAAGGGTAGAGGGTAGGGGCTTACTAATACAGTTGTTTGAGTTTTCCAGTTATTTATGCAAGTTTTTAATCTCAGAAATTACTGATATGTATATTTGTTGTTTCACATGATAATTTGAGAAATTATTACTGGCCTGATTCAGTCTTGCCATTTCTCTAAAAATGTGTTAATTTAGGAAAGGAACTGTCAGGTAGTATGTTAAAATTGCTCACGTCTTACATTCTTATTGATCAAGAGATGAGAAGAGGTTTTCAAAGCTCTGAGCTGGGGCAAAATAATGACACGGAATAGTACTCCTTTTTCCTTGAACCAGACAGTGTTCTTTTGTCATGTTGTCTGTTTTCACCATTGTGGATTGAGAAAGCCAAAGGAAGACTCAGCACTGTGTGTCACCTCGATGGGCAACTCTTTGCTAAATTAAAACCAGTATGTTACACAGAGAGGATGTTCATGTGTCTTTGACTCTCATCCTTAATTCTTGCTGTGGCTTAGATGTAGTTGGCCCATGCCAATGGTGTTGATGTTTGATTCCCAGTGTGACAGGACAGGAGGTATCTGCTTATGGGAGAGGATTAGGTTGTTAGAGAACCTTTATCAGTGCTATCAAAGTGAGCGTGAATTCTTGCTACAGTGTAACTGAATTAGTTCCCTAGAAGGAGGGCTTCTGTGCAGGATGCCTTCCTGTCTGTAGTCTTCCTCAAGTGCCCGCCTGCCCTTCCTCCTGCCAGAGATGACATTTTAAGGCTTGTGTTGATACTGTGCTCTTGAATATTTCAGGTCATGGAATTATGAGCAAAAATCTGCCTTTCCCCTGTAAATTACCCAGTCAACGATGTTCTGTTACAGCAATGGAAACACACTGAGACACCTGTCCAGTGATTGTCTTGCTCAATTCTATTGTTCCGGTAGTTTGAAAGTTTCTTATTATTTTTAAGCAAAAATTCCTGATAAGATAGTTAAGATAAATTATTTGTGTTGGAAAGGATTAACCTCCTTTTATGGGAAGGTTGCATCTTAAATACTACACAGGACACTGTGTCAGGTCAGAAGCAAGATGCTAGGGTATATTTATTTTTGTTAAAATTGTTGGGATGTGCGTTTGGAAATACTGTGTCTTTTATTTTTTCTTTCCTCTCTCTCTTTCTCTCTCTCTCTTTCTCTCTCTCTTTCTCTCTCTTTCTCTCTTTCCTTCTCTCTCTTTCTTTCTTTCTTTCTTTCTTTCTTTCTTTCTTTCTTTCTTTCTTTCTTTCTTTCTTTCTTTCTTTCCTTCTTTCTTATGAGGCCAGGTCTCACTACATTGCTTAGCTTGCCCTCAAGTGGTCCTACCAAGCACTGAGGCTATATTCCACCATGCCTGCTTGGGGGAAAGTATATTATTATAGATACATTATTTATTATTATATTGATACATAATATATCTACTCTTATAGATCTATATCTGTAGTCCCCATCTTCAGTCATTTCTGTCTTCGAAGTGATTCGAAATGCAGAGGAGTCCATGTGCTTACATGAAGTGCGCCTTCAGATGCTGTTCTGTGACACTTCCTCCCAGAATCCTCACTTGATAATTGCACAATATCAAGTGTTCACATGAGAACATTTCCTCCATCTGCTCCAGCCTTCCCGGAAATCTCAGTCCTGCTTGTGTGTGCTCTCCCCCCTGCTGTGTGTGATTGATTGTGCTGTGCCATCGATGAGAGAAGTCAAGAATTGTATTATTGGTTTCTATGTATTGTTGAATCACAAAATTCACTTTCAGAGAGGTCTAGCTTCATCACATGCCAGTCTGATTTCCATTGCCATTCACTCCAAGGAGCCAGATGGGAGGGTCACACTCTGTGTGTTTATATATCCTCACCAACTTCAGTTAGAGCATCACCCGAGCTATTTAAATACATTATTGTGGTCATATAAGACCCAACGTTCAAAAAGTTACTGAGAATAATATTAATATTAAGTGACTTTAAATTACACTGTAATCATTGGCTTTGGCAAAAAATCTCAAATGGCATAATGGTGCTCAGTGGGAAATAGGTTAAATAAATCCTCATATAATACTGAGCCATTAAAAGACAAAGATGAGACATCTTTGCACTGCAAGTTGTGATTCTGTATGATTATTATTATTGTTATTATTATTATTATTATTATTATTATTATTATTATTATTATTATTATTATTATGTATGACTTGACCATTAACCTTGCTTCAGTTGGGATTATTTACAAATCTACTTGGAACACCAAAAAGAACACCAATCAGTAGTTTTGTTGTAGCAGTTTGTTTGTATGGTTAGTTGATTCTGAAAGAACACTGTTTGCTTTTACCTAGTGTGATGCTGAAATAAGTCATAACTAGCTGGTGGGCAGGAAGGGAAATAAAGTGTTTAATAACTATCTTTTAGAAAGAGAGGCATCTGTATGGAACATCTGCTGTCTTCATTATACCTTTAAATAAACTGTGCCTCCGGGGGCAAGCAGGTACCTGCTCTGGCACATTGTGCTATGACAAAGATAAATCTTGGACCTCTGGTAATTTATTGTTGTTATTGTCCTTGGGAGAGGAGGGACATAAGGCCCCGACTTATATATGTGGGTCCAGCAAAGCTCATTTGGAGCCTACCCCTGAGAATGTGACATTTCAAAGATAATAATGTTCCCTACTCCTTGGTAGCCCGAACTACTTGCTGACTGTCATTTTTATGTTTGGTCTAAACATTTCTCGTGGGATGTAGCACACAGACAAGCATGTGGACAGTGCTTTTTGGTGTGTGTCGGCACAGGCTTAGTGGAGTTTCTGGATCTCTTTGTGTGCTTTGAAGGGATGCACGAGGCCAAGGAACAATCTCCATTTACTGCTCAGTCCTGCGTGCAGTCAGGCCAAGTGTGCGGAGGCAGCAGAGCCCCGGAATGGCTGTTCTCTGAGCGCCTTGTACATCAGCTGTCAGGTTTTTACAGATTACGATCTAACCAAGGGTGGGTTCCATAGTCAATGACAGAGAAAGACCTGTGGCTCCAGAAAATAATATATAATCACAAGCATGACTCATCTTATTGGCCAGAGGGAAAAAATAACGACCTTAGCGATGAATTTTAAAGCCAGAATCAAAACATTTTTCAGCTGTCCCCGAGAATCAGCATTTCTGTGACTGCCCTGTGCTCTCTCCCAGACCTTGACAAAGGGACATCATCAGAGTTAATGAGCAATTAAGACATACTTGCCTGTCAGTTAACTGGCCTGCTAATGAGACCAAGTAAGTGCTGTCCTTAAAACTGTCAGAACTTGTATTTTCTGAAAACCATGTATTCTCCACTCTCTGTAGCTATGAGACAGGCCAGCACTTAACTTTGAAAATGTAAAATAGAAACAAGAAGTGTGCAAACTCAGTATAATTTACTCTAAACTCAGAATGCGAATTTTTATTTCTTTTCCATAAATGACCAAAGTGATACCTTATTTATCTGAAATGTTGTCAGACAATTTAGGTACTGAACAGCCTTTTCTCAATGAATGTTAAAGTCTGGGGTATATATTAGATTTCTCTTTAAAAAAAAACAGAACTGATAATAGATAGGTAGATAGTAGATAAATGGGTAGATGGTAGACACAGATAGATAGATAGATAGATAGATAGATAGATAGATAGATAGATAGATAGATAGATACATACATACATACATACATACATACATACATACATACATACATACATAGGAGATTTATTAGAGTAGCTTACAGGTTGTGGTACAGTAATCTCTGTCTCCTAATAGAAAGGCCACTGTTCATTGCACAGGGCTGGATGTCTCAGCCAGGTTTCAGTCTGTGTTAGAATCCCTCAGAAGGTTCTACTCTCAGGGAAGAAGTGCCTCAGGAGCAGGATAGATGAACTTGCCAGTGAGACTGAGGACAAGCAAAGTTCCCTTCTTCCATGTCCCTTCATTTGGGTTGCCAGCAGAAAATGTGGCGCAGACTTCAGGTTGGTCTTCAAATGATCCAATCAAGAAAGCCTCTCACAGGCGAGCCCACCTGCTTGGGTTTCGGTTGGTTCCAGATGTAGCCAAGTTGACAACCAAGATTATCAATCAGAGGGTCAATGTGGAATTGATTCCTCAGTTTTAGATAATAAAGTCCAAACCATAGCCCATGTCTGGCTTTCAGTTTCGCCTTGAATGTGATGAGAAACTAGAAAGGTGTGATTGCAGGAGTAAGCAAAATGCTGGGAATGGATAAAAATGGATAAAAGCTGGGGCGGGAAGGTGGGCTACTGGAGGAATAAAGGGGGCTGTGACCGTGATATACTTTAAAGTGTGGGGACCTGGGTGACAAATTCAGAAGATGGAAACAGAAATAGGAAATAGACCATGAAAAGCCTAGTGTTTACACGCTACTTTGCCCATGAGCCTGAAGACAGTCTAGAACAATGGCTCTCAACCTTCCTAATGCTGCAACCCTTTTATACAGTTCCTTATGTTATAGTGACCCCAATAATAAAATTATTTAATTGCTACTATATAACTATAATTTTACTACAAATTATAATAAATATCTGATAAATATATATATATATATATATATATATATATATATATATATATATGATATATGATATGCAACCCCCAAAGGTGTCACAACCCACCTAAAACCATTGAGAATTTTAAGCAGGGGAGTAACTGCTGGGTGTGGTGGCTCATGCCTATATTTCTTCACTTGGGTTGAGGCAGGAGGGTCACAAGTTTGAGACCAGCCTGGACTACTTGTTTAGACCCTATTTTAAAAGAGCAATAAAAAAACAAGCAAACCCTAACCAAAGCGAAAGAAAGCCAGAAAGGACAAAAACTAAGGAAGTAAGCAAATCACATGTGTGTTTGGAAATCACTGTGCTAGGTAGGTATGGAGGAGGGAGGTACTTCAGTGATGGGCAGCATCTCAGGCACCATCGTCAGGGACCCATGCATGAGTGCATGGGTTTGCATTTGCGTGGCGCGTGACTGGAACCCTGAACTGACTGAGGCCCAAAGCTGAGCAGAGTAGAGCTGACATTGGAGCCCAGTGTCCAGCCCCAGACCGTGTACTTAATCTTTCTGTTGCTTTGCTTTCGCACTGCCTAATAATTGTGGTATTAAATCATCATCAGTGATAATTTAATAATTATTAGTGTTCTAGAGCTGCCATACAAAATAGCCCAGACTGAGTAGATTCAACAACAGAAATGCATACTCTCCTGTTTGCAGAGACTACAGGTTCAAGGCCAAGGCGCCAACAAGTCCATTGCCTATCTCCCACACCCTCAGTGTGATCTTCCTTCTTTGCCTGTGTCTCTGAGGGCTCAAACCCCCTCTTGTAAGTACGCTATTCAAACTAAATAAGGGCCCATTCTAACAGCTTCTTTTTTAAAAGAAATTAGTTGCTTTGATTGACAAAGGTTGTATATATTTATTCATGAACAGCATGATGTTTCAAAATAAGTATGTAGTATGGAATAGCTCTTTCAAATGAATTAGCATACGTTCACACACACACACACACACAATCTGTTGATCAACATGTGTCTGGCTCCTGGTGCCCTCTCTTTTACCCACATAAAGAGGTTTCATTTACCTTTCTGGCCTGGCTTATTCACTCAACATAGTTCAAGTCCATCATGCTATTGCAAATGCCAGGGCTCCCCTTTGAAGGAAACTGCTGCTCTGCTCTGTATGCATATTATTTTCTTTATTATTTATGCATCCACAGGCACTTAGGCTGATTCTGTGCTGATTGTTCAAATACTGCCAGACTGCCCTTGCAGCTCTTCCTTCCAAACACTGAATGCCATGTCTTTAGCTAAATGCCCAGGAATAGGGTTTCTAGATTTTACCTTAGTTCTACTTCTAACTTTTTAAGGAACCTCTATATTGTTTGTCTTAGCTATTTTTCTTTTTGCTGAGATAAAAAACCCAGACAAAGGTGGCTTAAAGGGAGAAAAGATTTCTTTTGAATCACAGTTCAAGACCTGTCACTGTGGCAGAAGTTGGAAGGGCCTGGTTGCCACATCCCAAGTCAGGAAGCAGAGAAGGATGAGTAAACCAGGCAGCTTTCTCCTTTGTCTGCCCTCCAGCACTCTCTCAAGCCCAGGGAATGGTCCACTTTTAGGATGGTTTTCTCCTGTCAGTTGAGCTGATCACTGTATTCCCCAAAGCACAGCCAGAATCCAGATGAATCAACACTGTCCCTCACAGGTGTTCTTATCTCCTGGGGATACTGATATTAGCTCTCTCTCTCTCTCTCTCTCTCTCTCTCTCTCTCTCTCTCTCTCTCTCTCTCTCTCTGTGTGTGTGTGTGTGTTGGTGTATGTTGGCGTTATACATGTGTACATGTTTGTGTGTGACTGTACACATACATGCATGTACATGCAGAGGCCAGAAGGCAGATCAGATTCCCTTCCCCATTGCCCTTCACCATATTTTTGAGACAAGGCTCCCTGCCATACTTCCTGGTTTGGCTAACTGGTATACCAACAAGAACTAGGATTCCCCGTCCCTACTTCCCTGGACCAGGGTTCCTGATGTGGGACAGCACACTGGCTTCTTAACGCCTGTGCTGGGGATCAAACTCCAGTTCTCACACTTTGACAAGTATAGCACTTTGCCAATGGTGTCACCTCCTCGACCCCACCTCCACGCTGATTTATATAAAGAGCACACTGACTACCTTCCCACCTACAAAGACGGGCCCTTCTATCACTTCCTCTGCAACATTTACCGGGTGACAGACATCTCACTGTGGTTTTAATGTGCATTCTCTATGATTGGGGACAGACACTGAACCTTTTTTTCAAATACTTGTTGGTCCTTTGCTTGTCTCCTTTTGAGAGCTGTCTGCTCACATCCTTTATCTGTCTTTAGACTGGGTCAGTTTTGTTTTCTGTCTGTTGGCTTGTTAACTAGAAATTAATACATAGTCTAGGTACTAATTCCTTATATCTGTAGTTTATGGGCATTTTCCTCAAATTATTTGTTGTCTGTTCATTTCATTGATTGTTTTTTTTTTTTTTTTTTGCTGTGTTTGAAATTCCATTTGTTAAAGTCTGTGCCTGGGGAGATCATATCCCAGCAGATACATGTATATATGCATGTGCTTTTGTAGTGAGATCTTCCCCAGACTAGCATTATAGAGCTTCTCTCACGGTTCTGTTGTTGTAGCTCCCTTGTTTTGGGTTTTAGTACTTTTGTCTTTCAGACCTTATGCTTTTCCTCCCGTTTTGAGTTGCTTTGTGAATATATGGTGTGAGGTGTAGATGTAAAATCAGAAAGTCTTCTCTGTGCAAGTATTCTGAGAGCCTCATTTTAACTTAATCACATCTGGAGGATTCTAGATTTTAGTGCTTTAAGGTGAACATGTGTAGGAATGCAATTTGGCCCCAGATGATAGCAGTGCTAGCAATAGTTTTCATACTCTACTAAGCACTATAAATGTTCTACTGGTTTAGTTTATGTTTTTGTACTCTGTTCATTACAATTTGATTGAAATTGGAAGAATTTTAGTGTTGTGGTTTTTTTTTGTAAAACATTCACAAAAAAATTAAGTTAATCTTTATAAAGCACTGGTTGTTACTATGTTCTTGGATAATGTTAAACTTGCTATAGAAATTTCCACTATAGGTTTTATCATTGTTTTCAATCTTCTTTTTTTTTTCATTTAACAATGCCTGGCCCATTATCTCCAGTCCCTTATTGGCTAACTATCGCATATTGATCTAACCCATTTCTAATATCTGTATTGCCACTTGACTGTGGCTTACTGGCATGAGTCTAACCAGTGTCCATCTGGGAGAGGATAGTCATGGTGTCTGCTTGACTCTGCTTTCTTCCTCCCAGCATTCTGTTCTGTCTACTACTCCACCCACCTATGTTCTGACCTATCAGGCCAAGCAGTTTCTTTATTAATTAACCAATGAAAGCAACACATAGAAAGAAGACCCACATACATCATTTCCCCTTTTTCTGTTTAAACAAAAAGAAAGGCTTTCACTTTAACATAGTAAAATTACATATAACAAAACAGTTATCAAGCAAAAATTACAATTATATATCTACTTTATCTTTTATGATAATGTTTTCAATCTTCTTACTGGATAGCTAGGAAAAGTCAGAAAATATGAAATCTCAAAATGTTTTCCAAGCTACAGTTAACATTCATTCAACTGTATATGTAGCCTTTCAGTTTAGTGAAAAGGTAGAATTCAGACAACATTAAGAGTGTCAGGGAAGACTTTATTAACAGCATAGTTTACATCAAGAAGGAGGGGCAAATTTACAAATGCAATGACCTTACTGACTTCCCATCAATAGAGACAGTCTTTTCTGGCAAGTTTAGGTTGTATGAGTGGTGACCGTGGGTATACCCAAGGACTGCAAGTCAAGGAGTGAGTTTGCTAATCAAGTCAGTAAAACATACTGCTTCCTCAGAGCTATTAGTAGTCCTCAGTGCTGGTTGCCTGGAAGGGTCATTTGCACAGCTGACTTAAAGTGCTCTGACCCTTACATTGGAATCCATAGCAGGGGGGGTGGGACAAGTCAGTGTGCTCAGGCAGTGGCCACAATCCATAGCAGGTGGGTGGGGCAAGTGGGTGTGCACAGTCAATGGTAGGAATCCATAGTGGGTGGGTGGGACAAGTGGGTGTGCAAGGCAATGGCCACAATCCATAGCAGGTGGGTGGGGCAAGTGGGTGTGCACAGTCAATGGTCACAATCCATAGTAGGTGGGTGGGACAAGTGGGTGTGCACAGATGATGGTTAGAATCCATAGCAGGTGGGTGGGGCAAGAGGGTGTGCAAGGCAATGGTCAGAATATAGCAGGTGGGTGGGGCAAGAGGGTGTGCAAGGCAATGGTCAGAATCCATTGCACATGGGTGGGGCAAGTGGGTGTGCAAGGCAATATTCAGAATCCATAGCAGGTGGGTGGGGCAAGTGGGTGTGCAAGGCAATGGTCAGAATCCATAGCAGGTGGGTGGGGCAAGTGAGTGTGCACAGGCATTGGTCAGAATCCATAGTGGGTGGGTGGGGCAAGTGAGTGTGCAAGGCAATGGTCAGAATTCATGGTAGGTGGGGCAAGTGGGTGTACAAGGCAATGGTCACAATCCATAGTGGGTGCGTGGGGCGAGTGTGTATGGGCAATAGTGACAATCCATAGTGGGTAGGTGGAGTAAGTGAGTGTGCACAGGCAATGGTGTAGTAGAGGAACTTCATCCCACACATCCCAGGTAAGCTGGGCATGGCTTTGCTGGTGGGAACCGAGCTCTGAAGATCAGCTTGGGATGTTCTCCTTTTGCTCTGCATCTGTAAGAACAGAGTTGGAAATTGGGTCTTTCTGTTTGTTTCTTTGCTTGTTTGAGTCAGGGTCTCATTATGCAGCCCTGATTGGTTTGGAAGTACTCGTGTAAACCAGGCTGGTCTCAGGCTCAGGGAGCTCTGCCTGCCTGTCCTCCAGAGGACTGCAGTTGATGGTGGGCACCGTCCCGTCCAGCTGTGCACCATCACACTCTGTGTTGTTTTGTTTATTAAAGTTGAAGATGCACATAGTGCCACTGCCTACTTTAGAACAGCCTGGCTGTTCTAAAGCTTACATGTCTAAATTTAATACTATGTGGAGAACCCATATAGTGTAAAGATATGACTAAGGTGGGTTTCTCTAGCCCCTATTAGCACATAAAGATAGTTTCCTTATGTGTCTCCATAAGAGTAAAAGAAGCCATTAAGACCAACTTTCATCACATTCCAAATCTTAATGGAAATTTATGCAATTAAGAAAATACAAAATAGCATAATTTTTACTTATGCTGCGCTCTAGGCTTTAGACTTTTGAAGAATGCCAGCATAATGCAGTGAATTTTAATGATTATTGCTTATAGTGCCTTTTAAAAAATGTTTGCCTTTTAACATGTTTCTTATTAGAGAGGAATGAAATTTTTTCATTCCTAATTAGAGCTGGCTATAATGCGATGGCGGGGCTGTGCCATTTAAGAAGGGCTCAGCTGACACTTCGGCACAGAAAAAGGACTAGTCTGAGCCGTTTGGCAGCAGCTTGGCCTGTAAAATTAAGAAGTCCTTATTAACACAGCTCTTATTGGACTATCACTCTGTGAAAGCCGTGGAGATGGCTGGTCCTGACTACCTTGGCACACAGCACTTGAGAAAGAAAGGTTGTCATTGGCTGAGAGTCACGCAGCCTGTCAGTCCCCAATCTGATCCTGGAGTCTGTGTCGCTCTGCTCTCTGTACGGAATCGATTCTACCGGGTTAGCCTAGTTTCTGTTGCAATATTACAGTTCTACAGGCTGGGTGATTTATAAAGAAGAAAAGTCTATTTGGGCTGTAGTTGTAGAGGCATACAGGTAAGGCCTCTGTCTAGTGTTGGCCTCCTGCTGATGGCCTCCAGGTGATGTGGGGCATAGGGCACATGCTGGAATAGTATCTTCTTTTCTCCTTCATGAAGTCACTGGGATTCCAGCCTAAGTAACACTATAATTCAGTGAGTCATGACCTCTTGGGGGTGGAGCGACCCTTGCACAGCGTTAGGAAGGTTGAGAACCATTGCTCTAACTCTGATCATCCTCTGAGAGATCCATCTCCAAACGCCACAATCAGCTTAGGTTTCTACCTTCTTACCACCTCACACGTGGGGGGGGGGGGGTTCCATTGCAGAACAGAGAGTCCTGGGACACACACAGCATTCTAAACTATACCATCGCCTGGGTTCATGTTTCCGGTGTGATATTCAGTCCGAATATAAGCTGAGTTCTTTGTGGCATGGGATCTTCATGTGCCTTGAGAAGTACCTAGTGAGGAACCACAGCTAAGAGATCGAGGGCTGTCTCTTTAAATAAGTTCTAATGGGTTCCAGTAAGCAGTCACTGATAGAACCCAAACCAAAATAAAGACAGCCAGTAACCCTAAAGGTATGGAAGGACATTGAAAAGGGGCATGCCTGCCGTCTTATGTTTTATGTTAAGGCTGCTCTTGTAATTTCATTTCCCTTTGCATGATAGGGGCAGAGCAGGTGGCATTGTGCCATCTCCTTCCCGCCACAGCCTCTACAAGAGCAGTTCTTAACCTGTGGGCTGCGACCCCTTGGGAGTCTAATGGCCCCTTCAGAGGGGTCACCCAAGATTATCAGAAAACACAGATATTTACATTATAATTCATAACAGTAGAAAAATTACAGTTATGAGGTAGTAACGAAAATAATGTTATGTTTGGGGCAACATGAGGAACTGTATTAAAGGGTCGCAGCTTCAGGAAGGTTGACAACCCCTGCTGTAGGTTAAGAATAAGCAGAGACAGACTTCCTCCTTTTACCGGGTACTCGCAGCCTGTGTTCATACGACAGTGGCTGCTGAAACACCCACTGTGTGTGAAATGTGGTGCTGAGAAAACGATGGTAAATAAGATCTAGACCATCCGTGTCCTGAGGGAATGCATGGCGTCCAGTAGAGAAAGCAGTCAACGGGAAGATAAATGGGACCAAGACAAATGGATAAGAGGAAAGACACACAAATAAATCAAAGTCATCATAACTGGGGGCATTGCTTTAGAAAGGATATGAATAGGGTGTGGTTAGAGAAAATAATAGATTCAAGGGAAGAAAGTGGAGCCACAGGGAAAGATCGCCAAATTTCCGCCGAGTTGCTATTTAGCAATTGATGTTGAGACCTAAAATATGAGAAAAAGCAGACCGCTGGGAAAGAATTTCCCGTGACATTTACACATCCTGTCAGGATGTGGCAGGGTAGAGCTGACAACCACCATGGTCATGTTTATCCCTGGGAGATTGGTATCCATAGCCTCAAGGTGAGGAAGAGACAGATGTGTGTGGATCTGACAAGATGGAGAGCAGGAAGATGTTTCCTAGTGGTGAGTAGATTGGGTGGTACAGGGCCTAGGACCGCAGGGTCTGATACCCTGGGCCAGTTCTGCCTTACACCGAGGATGGCATCAACCAATTGTGGCTGGTGGTGCTTAGAGGTGGAAGAGAGAATCCCAGCTGTGTGCTTCCCAGCCTCAGTCTTGAGGACCTGTGTGCTGGTTGCTCCATCTAGAATCAGGTGAGTCAGTGTGTCAGAGGTCATCAGAGAGCCACCATTCAGTTTGTGATGCTTTGCAGTAAAAGTTGGTAAGCTTTAGAAGAGGCCAGACACCACCAACATGGTATCCCTGGGTGTTCCAGCTCCTCTGTGTCGTCTTGATATCCTTCAGTGGCATAAGTCTTATAGGGCCTGGAATCTCTGGCCTTTGGAAAGGGAACAATGATGCCGTGTCCTTCCAGCTGTGTCCTGCTGTATTGGAATGTCTGTGGTGGCACATCCATAGGCTGGAGCAGTTTAGCCAGCAGATAGTGACTTCTCACCATTCTGGAGGCTGGAAGGCCAAGGTCAAAATGTTGGCACACCTGGCTTCTCTGTGTCATGTGAAAGTTCACCTCACCCTTGGCCCCACACCCTCTGTACGTGTCTCCTGCCTCTTTCCTTGTGAGGACCCCATTCAGAGTAGGCTAGGGCCAAACTCATATTATCTCACATAATCTTACTTACCATTTTAAGAGCCTTCTCTTCAAGTGAAAGCATACTCCCCTCCCTGTGGGGGCTTCTGCCATTTGTCCTTAGAACATCCCAAGTCATGTTTTCCTGCCAGCTGTTTTGGGTCAAAATAAATAATTTTAGTGGTTATAATGTATAATTAGATTATTTTAAGCCTCGAATAATCCTTGTACTCTGATTCTTCGCAGAAATGTAAGGCCACAGAAAATGTGGTCATCTGAAAACTAAAAGTTTCAGATGAGCTTGGGGGGAAGCAGTTCAGCTCCTGTCAAATAGGTGCCATCTACGAAGTGTTCACCACGCCAGTGTCTGTGCTTTCCCGAGATCTCTTTGTGGTAATAAAGGGGGATGCAGTACCCATAATAGCCCCATGAAGTCCCCTTTTCAAGATCTGGGGCTCAGAGGAAGGAAATAGCTTGCCTGGGCCTGTGGTTAGCGGCAGAATTCGAATTCTGTTTCAGTCCACTGCACTCAGGCATTCTTCCCCAGGAATCCCACTCTGAGCCAGGACTTAGCACTAACCTGTGCCCAGTGCCTTCCTCATGCAGAGCCTCCATCCTGAGGGGCTCACAGCCACTCTGGGGGTCTCTCCTGGAACCAGTGTGGCCCCTCTCTTTCACCAGTCAGCATTCTTGGGCTTCTAGATATTCGTCTCTGGAGTCCTTTAGTGATCTCAGCAGCGAAAGTTGTGTTTTTCCTTTGCTCTGAAAAAGGCACAAGCCTGGGCTCTGGGAGAGTCGCTTTCCAGTTCCAAAGGGCTCTGCTTCAGGAATCAGAGTTTAGGCCACAAATTCAATATTAGTTTCCTTCCACCACATTTTCTGTAGCCTTACATTTCTGTGAAGAATCAAAGTACAAGGATTATTCGGGGCTTATAACCATCTAATTATAGTTTATAACCATCAAAATTAATTATTTTGACCCAAAACAGCTGGCAGGAAAACTTGACTCAGGATGCTCTAAGGACAAATGGCAGAAGCCCCCACAGGGAGGGGAGTCTGGGCAAGGCAGCCATGTGCAGGGTGGTTCTCCGAGATCACAGACTTAGCTTCATGCTTGGTTTCTGAAGTCTCTCTTTGTGCATTACCCTATAGCTAACTCGGTGCATGCTGTAACCGTTTGCCCTGGGGTTTGCCAATTCTTCGCATCTGCTTCTGTGCATCTACTTCCATTGAGAAATGATACAAACATCACCACTGATGGCCTCAATAAGGTATTTCAGAAGGCTCTGAAATTCCCCATCTCTAAGAAGGTCTGGATAAGAATCATTTCTCTTGTGCCTTCTTTCTGATGCTGTTGGGAAAGGAACAGAATGAGTTGCTGCCAAAGAACCAGTCTAGACGGAACAGGATCTGAGTATGGTCACACTGTTGGTGACGAGTAACGTAGGTGAGATGTAGAAGCAGCCTGATACCTGAAGGGGAGGAGATGACCGGATGACTGGTAAACACATGTAAATTCCCACCTCTGCCTGCAAGTGGAACCAAAATACAGCAACCAAGCACAAGTAGCTAAGTTGGACTTCATTGAAATTAAGAAGCTTGGCGCCATAATGGTCAGCATCAGAAGGTGCAAAGATGATTTGTAAGTGATGTCTGATGAGGGAACTTGCTTGCTTATATAAAGAGCTCTGCAGACCCAGAAGTGACTGAGAACATGATTAAAGATGGACATATGATCTGAACAGATGCTTCTCCAAAGACATCCAATAGTCTACCAACAAGTACACACACTTTACAACCTTACTACAATAACTTTTAAAAATCCTAAATCTTAGCAATAATGTAGAGAAATCAGCAACCTCATGCCATGATGTTGAAACTATAAAATGGTAGCATGACTTTTGACAATAATTTGGTGCTTACTTGAGTGAAAAAAAAAATAGTTTAACTTTGATATACCAAACAGGAGTTTCCATAAGAAAGAAAAATGCAGCTTATGTAAAAATATATGTGTAGAAATTCATTGTAATAATCAAGGAGAAATAACTTTAATCAGGTATGATCAGACAAAGGGCATGTATTTCATCTGTTCCGTGGAATAACATTTGGCCATGAAGACAGCGAGACACTAATAAAATGCTCTAACACAGATTAACCTGAAAGCATGCTAAGTGAAAGAAGCCAATCATAGAGACCCTCATTGTATGAGGGTACTAGTTCTCCACTTTGTTGCTATTATTTATTTATTTATTTATTTATTTCTCCACGTTTTTAGATTGTCACATTCATCCTAGTGGTTGTGAAGTGCTGTGACTCTGTGTTGTGATCTGCACGCCCTTGAGGACAGTGACACAGTATCTTCCATGTCAGTGGACTGGCCAATTGTTCTTCTTATGATTTGTTTGAGTGTTGTTGTTGTTGTTCATTTGTTTTGTTATTTACTCTTCAACCAGTCTGCTAGTGTGCAGTGACACCTTACTGTACTAAATAATAATGAAGCTGTACATCTTTTCTTGTTTGTAAGTTTGTTGCATCTGTCGCTTTGCTATTAATTCAGTTCCAACCCACTTGACAGGTGAAAGAACCTGTGAGTTCCTACTCACTCTGTAGGTAGTAGGCTTACATGTCACTGGGGATGCCAGTGGATTCTGTTACCTTGTATGGGATTGTCATTCATGGAAAGGATCAAGAAGTTCAGCTACATTTTCTTTGTATGTGTCATGATGTTTTTATTTTTCTGGTGCTAGAGAGGATTACACATGGGGCCCTGAGCATACTAGACAATGAGATGCACCCTGGCCCTTGCTTGTTATTGTTTTAATAAAGTACCTCACTATATAGTGCAGGCTAGCCTTGAGTTTTCTGTCTTCCCACCTTTACCACCGAGGTGCTAGGAAATCAGGTGTGTGCCACCATGCCAGATTGTGTTCAATTATTTCCATGCTCTAAAAGTTTGGCCAGATTGATTCTTTTTGTTGTTGTTGTTGTTGTTGTTTTAGTTGTTTTTATTGAGCTATACATTTTTCTCCATTCCCCTTTTTTCTCCTCCCCATCTACCCTCTTCCGTGACCCCAACGCTCCCGATTTACTCAGGAAATCTTGTCTTTTTCACCTTCCCATGTAGATCTATGTATGTCTCTCTTTGGGTCCTCTTTGTTGTCTAGTTTCTCAGGGGTTGTGGCCTGTAGGCTGGATTTTCTTTGCTTTATGTCCAAAAGCTACTTACGAGTGAGTACACACTATATTTGTCTTTCTGGGTCTGGGCTACCTCATTCGACATGTGCTCAACTGTGTTCACAGCAGTATTATTTGTAACAGCCAGAATGTGGAAACAACCTAGATGCCCCTCAACTGAAGAGAATAGATAAAGAAAATGTGGTGCATTTTCACAGTGGAGTACTACACAGCAGTGAAAAATAATGACATCTTGAAATTTGCAGGCAAATGGATGAACCTGGGAAAAACAGATTGATTCTTAAGTTATTCTTCGGGGATTTTCTTTTTAGAAAGAATTAAGAATTATCAACTTCTTATTAGTTGACCAATTCTGTAAGCTAAGTTTACAAGAGTGAATTTTTAGTTTATGGCTTTAATACTGACATCTTATTATTTTCTAGAATATAAGGGCTTTGAGTTGCTGGGGTGATGGGGAGGGGACCTCAGCAGTACTATTTATGGGCAATCAGTGAGCTCTCTGTAGCTCTTCCTACTGATAGAGAGAAACAGGGGTCTCTGAAATCTTGCAAAGCAGACTGTAGAGTGGGAATATGTTGATTTTTGTAGATTGCTGCCAAGTAGTTACTTATGAGAATTTAACTGAAATATGTGAATTACTGACCTTAATTTAAAATAGGTTTTATGTTAGCTATTTTATAGTAGCCTTTAGATGAGATTTTAGCAGCCATATCAGCTCTGCCTATTAAGAGTTTGACTGCCATGTTCTAAAATGTATGGAAGATGGAAGACGGACCCTCGAAGGGCTTAACAACCATGTCACTGAAGTCCCTGGTGAATCCTTCTGCAGTCTGGCTTTGCAGTCAGCCACACCTGGAGTCCCAGCTGTCTCTCCCTCCCCAGTGGACACTGCAGGATTGATTGGAACTGGTGGACTGGGAATGGTGTCCCCCTGGTGCATCTGAGATGCATGCCTGAGGTGGGGGATGCAGGACACTTGGAATATTTCCGCTCTCGTTTTCCTGTCTCCTCTTCCCTGATCGTACACAGTGAACACAGGGGAGGCTCACCACACTCTTTTCAAGTTCTTGCTGTCCCTGTGTTTTCAGAGGAAGGAACCGAGTTGCAGAGAAGCAAAGTAGCCTGTCCACTTAGCTGAGGTCACACAGACGGGAAATTCAACTGTTTCTCCCATTACCTCAGCAGTTGGTGCATTCTACCTTCCCGTCTAGTTCAGACTAATAAGAGAGGCACTCCCGGGGCACGTTAGGCTCCCTTCCAGTTTTCCAGTAGCCTAAGGAAGTCCTCCCTCATCTTGGCAGTTGTCCTTCTGAAGTGGCCACACCAACTGCTTCATCCCAGAGCTGAAATAACGTATAATCTGAGCAAGGGAGAACCAAGAGCAGCCTCGTTCACTGCGAACCTGTCTGCAATTGATTCCCAAGGTTCATTGTGTACTTCCACATCACTTTTAGCCGTGAATAAGGGCACGTGTACATTTTCCAGGTGCCTTGATATTTACAAGTCTCATGTTTTACCATCGGAAGCGGCTTCAGCGAGCATATTCATGGGTTGACACAAGTAATTAGCCCTGACAGTAGAACTGCGAGATGATCCATTCATAAATTTGTTTCTCTGTCACTCCACTCCAAATCTAATAGCTGTCTAGGCTTTAATCAATTCTCTGTGTGGACAAAGGGCCACCTTACTAAATTCCTCCACCTTTGCTTCTAGTAAGAGAATTTTATCAGAATTAATATATGCTTGGAATTTAATCTTTCTATATGCAGGAACTGGTAAAGATCAGAGATGCTAATCTTTCTAGAGAGAACAAATCAATAAGACAGAGGATGGGCAGGAAGAAGAAGTGAGGGAAAAAGAGAGGGAGGGAAGGAGGGAGGGAAGGAGGGAGGGAAGGAAGGAAGGAAGGAAGGAAGGAAGGAAGGAAGGAAGGAAAGGAAAGGAAGGGGGAGGCATCTAGTGTGTGCTGATGATACACTAGAGGTCCTGAGCCCTTTATGAACACCCCCACCCC
>NC_022028.1:30169034-30170982 GCF_000317375.1 Microtus ochrogaster | reverse complement strand
AACATGGAATCCTGTCTGAAGTGCCTTCACCTCCCTCCCAAGGACTAAAACAGCCTGTTCAGTACTCATTCATTCTGGAGAAGGCTGGGAGAACCCATTCCTCTCACCTGCCCCATCTCAGGAAATTCTTTTGTTTCTCCCTTGGTGCCTCCATCTCAAGAGAGACCATCTTATAGGGTGTGGGGGAGGGGCAGAGCCACCAGAGGAAAAAACACCACTGCTTTCCTGCTCCTGCCCTTTTCTAATAAGATGTGCACTTCCCAGAAGAACTGCCCTGCTGCTGTCACCAACTCTGAATCCTCCAGGCTATCTGAAGCGGCTTCCTCTCAAGAGACACATCCCACTAAATTCCTACCATCTCTGTTGCTGAGGCCTAGGGCCTCCTTCTTACCTTAGTGACTAACCTGCCCCTTTCTCAATCCTTCCTACCCCTCCCTGCCTTCCTAATGCCAGGTGTGCCTGCTTTCCCCCTGCATGTTTTCTTCTGCACGCTCTGGGTCATGTCCACCTCTGAATATCTCTCCTATTGGTCAGTAACTTCCACATTTATCTCCTCAGTACAGATATCTTTAGGAGCTTCTGAATTTGTCTGTAACCTATCCAAGGACTTCTCAGAAGCTGCTGTACAAATTGGATTTCTCTCCCCTCCATCTGGTCCATCTAATGTTGCCTCCTGGCTGCAGGGAATGACCGAGTGCTCCTGATATGTCCCCAAAGGTCCCAGTGCTTCCTCTTCTTGTCACCTCCAGCAGAGCCATCATTACTCTGACTGGATACTCAGAGTTAAAAATGGAGCGATAGGAAGCCCACCCAATCATACAAGCCTTGCAGTTTGGTCCCTAAAGGAGACGGGTGCCCTTAGAGCACCAGGGGACTGCTGCGTTGAAATGATCTGTAGGGTGACACAGTGGGCTGAACAGTCTCTTCAGAAGCCACTCCACCCAGCTCTGAGTGTGACTTTATGTGTCACACATATCTCTACAGATACAGTGAAGGCTGTCAAAATAATATCGCCCTGGGTTAGTGGTATAGACCCTAAATGCAGCGACAGTGTACTGGTAAAAGAGAGGAAGGGTAGGGAGAGTCAGACAAGGACGGATCCCAGGAAGAGAGGTAGGACTGGGGGCGAGCAAGAGGCCAGAAATCCAAAGGACTCCCAGTGCCCCCGCAACATGTCATGGATTCTCTGAGGATTTGCTATCTATGTAAAGCTTTGGATATGTTCACCCTGACTGAGACCTGCTCAGCCAGAAGCTCTGCCAAGATTTCAAAAGCTCTGTGGGCTAGTCTGAAATCCACACCATCATTTAGGTAGCATTGCTAGGCCCCACCCTGAGCTCCTGATGTGGTAGGTCTGACTGGAGTCTAATAAAACGCTTATCCATTCATCTGGGAGTTGCTCTGGGAACCAGATGTGGAGGTGGACCCAGTCCCTGTGAATGGGGCCCCAGAGCCCCAAGAACATATTCTATAAATGCCACATGATAAATGTGAGTCAGCCTGTCTCAAGTGTACTTTCTATGAAACTCCTTTTCAGTGTTATCTAATGATCTAGCAGCAAAGGGGTTCTTAAATACCTGTTGAGTTAGTCAAAAGCCAGGTATAAATCAGCCTAGATTAGATGTCTGGAGTTGAAAGTTCTTACCCCACCTAAAACTTTCTACCTGTCTTGGCTTCAGCATCCCTTATAATTTATTGTATTCAATTTCCACTTTTCTGATCCATAATTTGAAATTTGTTTGTGATGTTATCGGCAGTCATTATTCTGCAACTTGATATATGTATTATAATGGAAAAACAAAGACAATTTTCTTTTTGAAGTTAGATATTGGTGCAGTCTGTGCCAATGGGGCATTTGGCAGTGTGTATATAGAGGATGTTCGGTAGTTACAATCACAGAAACTAAACAGAGAGAGAGAGAGAGAGAGAGAGAGAGAGAGAGAGAGAG
>NC_022028.1:30155245-30168847 GCF_000317375.1 Microtus ochrogaster | reverse complement strand
GGAGAGAGGAGAGAGGAGAGAGGAGAGAGGAGAGAGGAGAGAGGAGAGAGATGGTCACTGGTCCAGACTTGGGGCCTAGCGCTAATAAATGTTCTCCCTCCAGAGGACTGCCCTGTGCCATGAAAAGAAACAATAACCTATCCATAGCTGACATTGATAGCTTCTTGGTGACATGACTTCTGGGCCTGTGACTCATGTTGGCTGGACTTACTTCCCATGAGCATCCTGTGTTTTACTGGTCCTTCAGGAGGGCTCCACATCCTCTTATATATAATGTGATTTAATTCTTCTAGCACATACTTCTTCATATGCAAGTCTAAGCACTGTGAGTCTTCAAGAATCTCTGAGGTGTAAGCTTGCCCTCAAAAATGTCACAGTGCCAGCACCAGCAAGAAGCTAGGGGTTGCATAAGAAAGAAATAAACAAGAGGAACCCAGAGGGAACAATATCTAGTGTGTCAGGCAAAATTCAACCAGCAGACAGAGCCAGTGCGAGTTGATATCAAGAGTTACTACAAGGAACTGACTCATACAGTTGTAGGAGCTGAGCAGGCAAGCCCAAATTCCATAGGGTGGACTACCCCAGTTCTTAAGAATGGCTGAAGATTCAGTCTGTGATACAGTTTCTGCTGCTGCTGCTCTCGGGCCTTTACACTGATTCACTCAGGCCCATCCAGATGGCCCAAGGTGAGTTCAGCAGCACCTGTACAGCAGCACCCTGGTTTGTGTTTGTTCTGTTGTTTGAAGAATGGAAGAGTCATCAGTGGAGAAGTGGAGAAGAGACATTCCAGACAGCTTGATGCCTAAAAACTAGCCAAAGCAAACAATGAAAAATGCCCCGGGTGGAAAGGAAGGCAAGTGTCTGGACTGGCTGCTGTGCTCCGTAGCCTTTCTCTGACCTTCAGCTCTCCATTTTCTCATCTAGAGAAACAGGTTCAGTAGTTGTCAGAACTTTTCACCAAGGAACAATGAGATGATGTTTTATGGCCATCATGGTGGTGATATTTGTTATGTTGATGTGAGCTGGGGTCACTGTGTTGGAGGAAAGGCTGGTAGGAAAACAGAGCGTCTTGTGACAAGCTTTATCTAAAGTGTGCATCTTCAATCAAGGAACAAAGCATGAGCCAGCATTCTCTTGATTCATATTGGTTCCTAATGACTAAACACAAATGAGAAACCTATGTATCAATCTATAGCCAGTTACTGCAGTCATTTGCTTTGGGCCTAAGACAAGGCAAATTTCCTTTTTAATACAGAAGTAAGCAGTATTTCTTCTGAATACTATTACTGTATTCAGTAAATAGAATTACTGTATTGTTGGTACTTGAAGTATTGGTGAGGAAGAATCACTTATTATAAAGTACTGGATGCTTTGCCTTACTAGGAAGAGAGTTAAACCATTGACAAGGAGCTTGCTCCAAATTTAGGTAGTGACTGCTATGGCCAGTTGACAGTCACCAAAGCAAGCACCAGTAAAGGCCCAGCAGAGTGAGAACAGGCTGGCTTCTTTCTCCCAGGGCTGTGCCCTACCAGCTGAGCTGACTCTGCTAAGCTAGTCTCTCCCAAAGTTTGCAAAGCCATATGTATTTTGAAGGGAATTTAATCCATGTGTTCCTGAATCAGTTTTGGCTAAGTCATTAAGCAGTTATTTTGTAAATGTGATTTCATGTTTGAAGTCTCTTAAATGTATTTTTAGTAGATTTTCATCCTACGCAAAGCTCATTTTCTCGTGGCTTGTTTTCTTGTTTGGCACGCTGTGCATCATCTCAACACATCTCATGGTGGAGGCACAAGGGAAAGCTTGGGCCCAGCAAGTCCAGTGCGCTGACAGGGCGCTTTGAAGCAGCCGGTGTCTGTTTGTAGGACTGTGAACCCTCTTCAACTGCGGGTGCTATATCCCAAGCTACTGTTACCCCAGCCACATCACCTTCCTGGCCCTCTCCTACCCTGCTCCCCGCATGGGCATCATGAAGAGGACTCAGAGACAGCAAGAAAAGGGTGAAGAATGAAATCAAATTGCCTCCGAAAGCCTGTTTTTATGCTTTGTCATGTGAGCCTTTCTTTTCAAAATTGAGTTCATTCTCCTCTTTTACCTAGTGCCCTTGCCCGCCGGGAGGATTAAGGAGTCTGATAAAATGTCTACAAAAGAGAGAAATAGAATTGAATTAAGAGCAATCCCCGGCTTCTTACTCTCGGAGCAAATAGAAAGTGTGATCTACTTGGCCGAAGCTAATTGAAAAGTGGTTTCTTCTTCTTCTTAACTAAAAGAAGTTTGAAAAGGAAAGTCTTTGGATTCCTTTGCTGTGGGCCAGGCTGTGCCTGTGCGTTCAGGTGAGGCTTGAACGCCAAGGATGCTGACTGCACAGGGCAGTAGAGCAGCCATGTTTGGGATATGACTGAGCTCTGGGTCAACCCTGACTGCCTCTGTCAGTGGCATTTGCCACCTGCAGGGACAGGTTTAAGCAGTTGACACTTCCCCTTGGGCTCTGTTGGCCTCTAGAGTATTTTTCCATCAAGTAGATGGAAAACTGTTTGTCCTTAAACCTTTCCTGAGCGCTATATAGTTGTGGTGCTGTTTTGGGTTGTTTTTTACAAGGAAGTTGAGATATTCTTTCGTGGTATTTTGTAAGGCAGCGATGGCTGTTGGCAGGTACCTGCCTCCAGCAGATTGAAGTCTCTTTGAGAGTTATAGATGTCCTCCCCAACATATGGAACCTTTGAGGGTCTTTGTGGACTTTAAGAAGCCCATTCCCTGTCATTTCCACTATATTAAAACCTGTGCAATCCCATCCTTAGTCCTTAAATACACATTTAAAGCATAAAAATATAGAACACAAACATATATGTAAACATATGTATAACTGAATTGTAAATTGTTGAAATGGTATTTTTCATAGGCATTAAATTAAACACTTTTTACTTTTTTCATAGTTTATTTTGGAGTCAACTAATTATTATATGGCTTGAGCACTTTAGTCCCTCAACCCTGACCCTGCAGTGGCTAAAGTCACCTCTTGCTTCTCCATTCCTTCCAGTTCCCCTCACCCTAAGACAAAACCTAGGCCAGAGCTTCATAACCGTGGCTGGATGACCAAGCAGTAGAGGAAAGGAGAACAAGAATTAGCAAACAGAGAACAGCTGGAACATGGAGTTTAGCACTGATGTATGTCTAGCCTTCTGAACTTTTATTTTACGTTTATTTATTTATTTATTTATTTATTTATTTATTTATTTACAGTCATAGGAGAGCTAAAAGGACATTCCACAAACTCTCAATTCAAGATGTCGTTGGGAGCACCCTGGTCCACACCTGCAATCCCTGCTCTCAGGAGGCTGAGGCAGGAGGATCACAGGTTTGGGGCTGTCTTCTACACAGACCATCTCTGTAAAACTATTGTATTTCTGTGTTTTTCTCATTGTTCTCTCTCAAACTGTTCCTATTTCTATGACAGCGAAGGCACAGAGGGAACAGACTGCAGGGTTTGGGCATCTTTTGTAAACAAAGGCTTTTCGTCCCACCTGGTCCTGTGTCCAGTGCTATGACAGTTTGTGATAAATTATCAAGATTTATGGTCCTTGACCACCTCATGCTCTCCTCTGCCTTTTCCTCTCTGTCCATCTGAGCTGTGTTGAACACTGATGTGCTTTGTGTAAGAGGAGAGAAAACAACCAATTGAATGCGTGCGTTGGGTTGCTGTCTCATTTGGAAGGGAGGAGAGGGAACAGTGTCTATTAGCACTACAGGCAAAAGGACAAAGTCAGGCCCATTGTAGGCACCTGGCAGGTAGGCACCTGGGCCCTGGACATGAAGATGGTACCAATCATTAACCATAACTCTGCTCTTATGATCCTATCCCACTTTGGTAGTACTTTATGTATGAAACTTGAGGCTTCATTTTAGTGTACCCGACCTGGCCTCTTGGAGATTTATCCTATTTTTTTCTAAGACACCTCAAACAAGGTCTTAATGGGAGATCTGGTGCTTGGTGCGAGACATGGGGGCCTGGAATACTATCAGGCTGTGGTAAGTCCAGCTCCTGAATTTGTACAGTCACTTGGCTCTATAGCTTCGTGTTTACAATGAGCCGACAGGGTCAAGAACTGTCACTGGGACTTCTATCACTGGTGCCTGGACTCTGCCTGCATCTTACTGTGTGCTCATTTTCTTTTGCACTCAGTACGCTCTTGCATCCGTGACTGCCCCCACCTCCTCCTCTGTAAACAAGAATGGAAAGTGTGTTGCTTCGGTCTTCGGCTTTACCCGCCCCCTCTGTATCCAAAATAGCTGCTTGGAATTCATAAGAAAGTTGTCTTCAGATGTTTATAATCCTGCAGAACCTCCCTTCTGTTTTTTATAATAAGACGATGCCGATGTTGGTGTTTTGGGTTAGAGAGGCTAGCCTGGCTCCCAGAGTGTCTATTACAGGGCAGCAGTACTTTACATCTACTTTGTAGCCTGTCCCAGCAGCAGTGGTGACCCTTGAGACACTGCCCTGTAATAAACAGAATCAAACAAAGCACTGGGGTGGGGGTGGGGTTACACACAATGGTTGTGCTTTGGGGCAAAAGCAAGGAAAAGCTCTGGTAAACGCAGTGTACCCCAAATTATATAAAGAGCTTCCCCTTCTCTGGCCAAGCTGACTCAAGAGCATTCACTGCTAACCAATGAACCCTTTTGAGGTTTAACAGCTCGTAATTTGCACTGGCAATCGCCCTGTTGCTCTGAAGTTTTACATCTTGCCTTTAAAGTTAACAGTTGTACTTTTTTGCTGTGTTCCTCCAGTAACAGCATTGTAAACACGAGGGCTTTGCATTTTAGCCTAAATTTGAACAATGTGTTTTTAAAGGAGCGCACCACATCAAAGCCAGGCTGTTGGGGCATGTTCTACAAATTCCTTTCTCTATAGTATTTAAAGCTACAAATGACTCATAGAGTCACATTCCATTCAGATCAGTCATATTGGCAGAGCTCCTCGCTGGGGCCTTACTGCCCTTACTCTTTGTGGCCTCAATCTTGAAAGCAGGTGTGAGCATACAGCCAAGACAGATGCCCTTGCCTGCTGTCTTCAGAGCCCAAGGAAATCTTGGGAAATGTTGCCCTTGCAGCAGTAAACCCGAGGCTTCTTCCAGACCATCAGTTTTGTTCTTGTTTTCTTTTCTTTCTTGAGAAAAGGTCTCGGTTTGTAGCCCTTGCTGGGCTACAACTCAGCAGAGAGGCCAGGCTGGTCTGGCTCTCACAGAGCTCTGCCTGCTTCCCAAGCGCTGGGATTAAAGGTGCACACCACCATGCCCATCCTTCTTTTCTTTTATTAACTCAGATAGTCTCCGTATCAAGCGACTTTCTCTTCTCCATGCACCTTCCTAGCTTTGCACTTAATATTAAGAACATTCTGCCAAACCAGTGGTCAGAGTGAGGGAAATTATGGGGAAGGGAGCTTTTGTACTCATAGTTTTGAAAGCAACATGGAGGGATATAAGGGCACTGGGCTGGAACCTGACTCTGTCTACACCAGGGTCTAAACCACGTGTTAGAATCACATACTCTGGTGGTGCAGAGGTGAGGGCATGTCAGGGGTGTGAAAGACCTTGGCCTGTGTGGCTGCGCTGCAGAGAGAGCAGCTTGGAAAAGGAGTTATTGTAAAGAGTCGTACCCTCACGGATCTCCTTCAGGCTGGGTGCACGACTCCTCGAATTCACTTGGTCTTCAGAAGACAGCCGTGCATTCTCTAGATTTCTACAGATAACAAAGTTGAGAATCAGCCCAAGAGCTTGTCTGAAACAAAGGGGAATAAAGGGAAGCTCACATTCAAACTCCTCTGTAGCCCCACACCCAGTGAGCTGTGTCCTCCACCACAGCTGAGAAGCAACAGTGCAACTTCGGGTGCTTATTTCAGGCTTGGCACCTGATGTTCGGGTTCTGCTGGCTGCGGTGACTTGAAGAACAAAGCCAGGCAGCCTGAGCAAGCTGCTGCGGAAGCTGGAGCGCTGTCTCTCCCGCCTCTCAGTTCACTGGAATATGTGCCCCTCTCTGGAACTCAGCTGCCCTGCTCTGGAATCCTGTAATGTTTATGGTCACCTGGATACCACGCACAGACTCTTCTTTCCACACTCTAGCCAATGGTTTATTTTTGTTTTTGATGGGATCTCACGTAGAGCAGGCTAGCCTTGGGCTTGTCATTTCCCCAAGGCTGTGTTTAACCCCTTGTCTCCATTTCCCGGGTGCTAGGGTTAAGCATGCACCATCAAACCTCACACACTTTATCAAATCTTTTTTTCCTCTTGAAACTATAGAGAGGCCTTCCAGTACTAGCTTTTTATAGGACCACACCACATGTTTAGATGTTTCCAAAACTGTTCAGAGAGCGATTTGCCCCCCACTTCAGCTGTACAGGATGAGTTGGGTTCTGGCTTTACGAAGTTTGGTTCTAAATTCTCACTTCTGTTCATAAAGGAAGCTTTACTTTTTTGGCACTGGTGCACAGGTATTTCAGAGTAACCCACATTCATTGTTGTCAAACCTCAATAATATAGACCATCACTCCTCAAAATCATTTTTGAGATTAACCGTGGCCACAATGAGGCAATTAGAGGCAGGCTATTTCAAGAGTATATAAATCTCCCTGAAAAACCCCCAGGAGGCTTTATGCTTTAGTCTCAGGGAAAACTTTTTCTGCATATATTAAATGCAGATACACATGTGGAATGCATACATGCAGACACAAGTACCTGCAAGAACATGCATGGATACATGATGAGGCTCACAGATGATGCACAAGATCAGGATTCTGGCCAGGAAAGGGTTTATCTGACCTAGCAGGCCACACAGAGAGTGGGCCGTGGACGCAGAGTTAGGTTCAATGCCATCAAACTCCAGACCGCATGCTTCCTCTAGGATGCTTTATCACAGCATAGACTTGGCTTCATCCACAATTCCTCGCTGACTCTGACCCATTTAAGAATAGCAGAGCTCCGAGGACCAGGGCCCAAGGCTCCTACTTGTTTGTGTATTTCTCCAGAAGGCCTCTCAGGCTGCTTATCTCAAAGCTTATCCACTTGGGGTTGGGGCGTCCTCACCTTCCAAGTTATCCGCTGGGTCTTCCACTCTGAAGGCTTGAACATCAAACTTGCAACAGAGTGCCTCCTTTGGCTGATTTTCAGCACCAACTACCCCTTTGCTTTTCTTTTTTTTTGTTGTTGCTTTGGCCTGGCAAAGGATGTGGCCATAGGATGGAAGCTACTTTCTTTCTCGTGGTGGATCTACCCTGGGCTGTCCTCCCTTAGTACCCTTGGCCCGGTCCTGTGATTGACTACCTCACTGTCATGGCCAGGGTTCCACCTGCAAGAGAAGGATGCCCGGGGGAGGGAGGGGAGCTTTTAACTGTAATGATGGCTTTGAACCATCACCATGCCTCCCTGGTCCCGTAAGGCTGTCAGGGACAATTTCCCAGGTCAGGGGTTATTTCCATAATTATGTATTGATGTCAGTATGTCTGGACATGCGGTTATGCACTGACCAGGCTTGTGGTGTTTGAAAAATGGATAGTGTGAATATTTAAGGCTTTTAAGACAGCACTCAGTGCAATCAAATATATATATAATACATCTCATCTCCCAGTCTGTTTCTTGCTCCTGGATGTTCGCTAATGTGTTAAGAACTCTAGAGCCCAGGCAAATTTGTGAGCTTTGTAACAGGCTGAGCTGTGTTTCTGAAGCCTATGTTTCTTCCTAGCCTCCACTGCTTGAGTTCCAAGGGCTAGCGTGATTGGGCTCCTGTGTGGTCCCTCGCCTAGGGTAATAGCCTCCCCCTTGTGCCTGTGGTGGTCAGCAAGCTCTTCATCTTCTTCCGAGGGCACCAGCCCCATTGCAGAGGCTCCGTCTAACACCTGTCAAAGGCTTCACCTGCCTCCACAACCCCATTGAAGGTATAGACCTCATTGTATGGACTGAGGGGACGAAGGGGCACACTTCCAGTCTATAGCAGGTGTCTTCTGAACTTGCACCAACAGATAGGGCAACAACAGCTACCCGAGATCACAGGGTTAGCCAATGAGGACTCCTGGCAAAAACCACTGTGTGTGGGTGGGTGGGGTACAGGGGCTATGCAAGGAAAACCCCACCCACGTCAAACCCCATTCTGCTCTCGTTCCACAGCTATTTCTGCTCTAAGCTGCTGAATCAGACGTTGTTACGGTGAGAGCTGAGTGACCTGTCTTTTCTCTCCCTTCCTTCTCCCCTTCTCTTTTCCTCTTCTCCTTCAGTCGGATTTCTCTGGATTAGCACAAGGAGTGGGGCCAGAGCGAGTAGGCAGGCTGGGGGAAGGGCAAGTGGAGGTGTGTGAGGGTGAATCTTGATTGTGAACGTGTTTAAGTCCAGTCCCAGGCAACCTAGCGCCTGCTATTCTGGAGGATGCTCCTGCATGCAAGTGGTATCCGAATAATAGCAACTGACCCGGGTTGGAGCAGACGCGTGACCACACTGATTAGGCTTACATCATGTTGTGTTGTTATTACTGCATCCGGTCTTATCAAATCGCCACAAACTATATGGGTCCATCTCTCTCATGTAGAGCTTGGGTGGTAAGGGAGCTGCAGACGGGAAAGTGAGCAACACAAGGCCTATGCCCAAGAGCAAAACGTCTTTCTGACTTTGGAACTGATGAGAAATCCCTCTATTTGTGGCCCCTCTCTCGGATCCTTGTTAGTCTTTCCTCAGAGAGAAGTGTGGTGTGACATAGAAACTGCTAGATGCTGCCACATAACCTGCAGTCCACATAGACAGTAAACAACTCCCTAATGCTCGGTGCAGCATCCTCTGTAGGGCCCATCTGGTTCAAAATGGCCCTTATTCTGCTTACAGTGCAGAATGCTTGCCTGACTGGAATGTGTCCTAGTTTTCTAGTCTGCAGACTCCGGGTTGTAGGCCTCTGCTGCCACCTGCTGGCAAAAGCAAGTACTGAGTGGAACCTGCTGGATATTTTCAGATGGAAGATGGTCAGTGTCAGTGATTAGTGTACATCACACTTTCACAGTCCCTCAGGAACTCAGTAAACACTGAGTGTCTGGGCTCACCGGCAACCTCACCACACCCAAATACAAAAAAATTTCTTTTTTTTTCTTCTGATTTGTTTTTTTGTTGTTGTTGCCGTTTTGTTTTTTGAGATAAAGTTTCACTATAGCTTTGGAGCCTGTTCTGGAGCTTGCTTTGTAGACCAGGCTGGCCTCGGACACACAGAGATCTATGTGCCTGTCTCTGCCTCCCGGGTGCTGGGAGTAAAGGCATGCGCCACCACTGCCCTTCCCCAAGTCCATTTCCTAACCAAGTTCCCTAGTAAGTCACATACAGAGAACAGTGAGGACCACCTCACTGGCCCATTAGAGACCAGAGTCCACTGAAGGTTTATAAGCAACTCCACCACCTCCTGCTGATCCCAAGAACGAGTAACCAGGTGACCTCTTGTTTGAGATACCCAGTGTCCCCAGTTTATTTTGGGGACTCTGAAGGCAAAGATCAAAGCTTTATCCTCCTGGAACTCAAAAGAAGTTTTTACACTGGTGCTGGAGATACGGCTCAGCGGTTATGGGTGTTCGCTGCTCTTGGACAGGACCAAAATTCAATTCCCAGAACCCATGTTGGACACCTCAAAACCCTGTGAAACCACAGCTCCAGCACATCCAACGCCCTCTTCTGGCCTCTATGGGTATCTGCACATACACACATATGCACACGTACACACACGCATGCACACACACATATAAATAAATAAGATATATAAAGATACAAGCTTAACAAAAAATCTGCAGTAAAGCAACTTGGCCAAACAGTCTTTAACCAATTTTTCCGGGTTAGCTGCACCAGTAATCCACCCTGTTGGGGCCATGTGGGACCAAGAGCACACCAGTGGCTTTTTTCTTCTTAGTTGGAACTTCAGTCTAATGAAGAGGCGAACCACCAAGCAAACCTAGCTGAGGAATTTCTATTGGTTATCTTGCCAGGCAGTCAAGGTCATAGGAAACAAGGAGTGACTAAGAGACACCCACAAACCAAGCATCTACATGGACTGTAATCTCTTGGATTGGACCGTGGAACAAAAGCTTAGAAAGATTGACAAAAGCCAAATGAAGTCTGGAATTGAGATCTTGGTAATATGTTGATGGTTGTTTCTTAGTATTGAAAAATTATCTTAATAATATAAGGTATTAACATTGCCAGAATTGAATTTTCAGTTACCTTTGCCATTATAATACACACACACACACGCACGCACGCACGCACGCGCACACACACACACACACACACACACACACACACACATATATGTATTCCAACAAAAAGCTTAAAATTACTTTTTGTGTTTGGAGAGTGTGGGGCCAGGGCACTGAATGAAACCAAATGAGTTGGAGGACAGTGGCAAGGAGCACAGGATAGTGGTTCCCTGTCCCGCTACCACAAGTCCAAGTCAGAACCAAGCACGCTCTTCCAAAGAGGGTATCCTGGCTGCAGACTGAAGTCAGGGCAAATCTGTGCTCTCAGGGAGGGGGTGCTGCCATTCCCTGAAGACTACCTGGGAACCAGTCATGGGCACACAAACCTCAGTTGCAGGTCTGGGCCAGCTCTCACAGGTACGCATGCAGAGTCTGAGGTCCTGATAGAGTCGTAGGGAGCACACACCTAGTGAACTGTACATGTGGGGTTCCCCTCTGTATGCTGTGAATATGTTTTGTTACCATTGGTTAATAAAGAAGCTGCTTTGACCCATTGTAGGGCAGAATAGAGTAAGGCAAGAAATCCAGGCAGAGATAGAGGAGGAAAGAAGACAGAGTCAGGCAGTCGCCATGTAGCTGCCAAAGGAGAAACATGCCAGAACCTTACCTACCAGTAAGCCACAGCCTCGTGATGATATACAAATTAATAGAAATGGGTTAATTTAAGATATAAGACCTAGGTAGGAACATACCTAAGCTTTTGGCCAAGCAGTGTTGTAATTAATATAGTTTCTGTGTGATTATTTGGGTCTGGACAGCCGGGAAACGATGGCTTACATTGCTCAACTGTCGTGCAGCTGCTGCCTTCTTGCTCTTCCGTGTTTCTCTAAGAAGTGATAAAATATTCCGTGCTTTCAGAATCCACAGTGAACTCTCAGTGCTGGGTTTTGCTGAGCCTCAATCTCCCTCAAAGGGGATATTAACTTCAGGGGGCACATTCAAGAGTCCTAAGTAAAATTTGTTGGGAATCGTAGCTAGGGCAGAGGGAAGGTGGTTTCCAGTGATTTCAAACAGAGCCAGTGTCTGAGTCTCCATCAGACAGCGACATCTTCAGACTTAGATTCTGGTGTTAAATGAGGGACTAGCACATCCATGCCTGGACCACCATGGAGAGAGAAGAGGGCTTGAGATCTGTGTCTGTGGTAAGTCACTCCAAACCCTACCGTCTCCATGCTTCACCTGTGAAATAGATATGAAAATTCTACCTAGAAAGATAAATGGGACCAAGACCTCCCAGAACAATGTAGAATACACTCACTAATGGAAATGTAAGGATAAAGCCATTCAGATTGACCTTTATAAATTCCTTTATGGATGGCATGGGCAAAAATGGACACGTGTATTAGAAATCAGTCAAGGAATAAGACGTGGCGGGGGGAAAGGAGGCAGGGTAAGCTGGAAGGGAGGGAAGGGGAGGGGAGAAGGCAACCCAGAGGCTTTAAAAGAAAGACATGACTGGAAAGACCTGAGGATGAATAAATTGGAATATTTGAACCTTTGTAAAACAAGCAAGGAAGCCACATGCCCTTGTGGAAGGGATGAGTGGGGTAGTCTATGTTCTGGAGCTCTTCTGTATTTCTACCTATGTGTTTGGTTCCCCATCTTCCATCCATAAAAGCTGATCGAGTAATATGCTCCCAAGAGAAGGATGGCAATACCTAGGTGGGCATGTAGCAGAGTTAGACCTTAGGACTCTTTCTGAGAAGCAGTGTACCTGACTTCCTGCCCCTGACAGGTTCATTTACTCAGTGGGTTCCTGTCCTCTTGACCCCAAGTCACCCCTGTCCAATAAATGGCCTCAGCTTCAACCAGCTGGAGGGAAGAAGACAGCGGGCTACATTGCTTTCCATCTCAAAGCTTTCCGTGCTGAGATCTCAGGTGCCAATTGAGATTGGGGCTTGGCTGGCGTGACTGATTGGCAAGATGGAAATGTCAGTGTTTTTCTCTCAAGTCATGGCTGTCTGTTACCCTTCTTTCAAGCCATTTACACATTATGAAAGTCACATGATTTTAGGTGAAGTCCAAGATATTTAGAGAGAGATCATTTCATAACTAATGATCCTGAAAGTAAAGTTGCTCCTAAGTGCCTACGCCCATTCAAAGATCATCTTTTGAAATTAGTAGACCTGGGGTTTCTTCCAAACGTTTCTGATCTTTTTAAGTAAATGATTTAGCGGCTGTCTTTTCAGGAGCCTTTGCAAATCTAATAAAGTAACATTCTTGAAAGAGCGTAGGGGGCCCACGCCGCTGCCCTTGTTCCTTGACAGACATACCACAACATGCCAGTGATTTGTTTAGTTTTTCTTTTTATTCCTTGTTCAGCTCTCTAGTTTAAGGGAAAAATATGATCACGTCCTGCGATGTCACCATCGTATACTTTGAGTGGCATGAGTCCTTATTGGCTCCTCTGCAAATCTGTGAATGCCAGCAAATTAAACACTGTGTCCACTCGTGGTGAAGAGTAGGGAAAGTGGCCATCAACACGTAGCACTCCTCAGCAGTTCTTATCTGGAGAAAATCATTTCTCCTCCTTTAGCCATGAAATGTAGAGATTTCTGTATTATACAGAAGGGTAGAAAACTGAAAATTTTCCATCAAGAACCACAAATCAATAAATTGTATGATCTCAGTACTGGAGCCGTCATGGAGCTAAGTCATCTTAAATAGGAAATGTTCCCCGGGCGCTCTGAAGCATGTTTGCCGTTTCATGGAGTGAGATTGGGGTCTGACCTCCGTTTGCAGGGACATGGGGTGAGTCCCATAAATACTAATATTCATTGCCAGGCTCTTCAGAGCAGAGCCATTTCACCCACCCAGTCCTGTAAATGTTCCATGTGTGATTATTTCACTAAACAGGAAAAGTCCATGCTGGACCCTTGGGCTTCCCCAGCAGCCCAAAGGCTCCTCTGTGTTACAAAGTTGTACTGCCCCATGAAGTTTGTTAATGACTTTTCGCTGTTCATTTCTTAGCAAACTTTTAGTAGCTAACTATGCCACACCTGTGCAAATCACTGCTGAAAGTATCTGCAAACATAACCCGGCTTGTTCTTTAAGGAGTTCCTGATGTTGGGATTTTATTTTCAGTGTGTATTATGGAGTTAGTTCAAACACAGACATTTAGTAGGCTGCCTGGTGGTGTGAGGGATGTAACAGGTGTTCCCTGCATACTGCTAAGTGATAGATATATGCACCGCCCCCTGCAGTCCTCTTAACAGTCTCACAGGGCGGTGGGGGGGGGGGGGCTCTCACCATTCCAGTTCATGAACTAGGAGACCAAGAGCAACATGAGGGAAGCCATGCACTCAAAGATACATAGCTATGTACCACCGGTTTTCAGCCAC
>NC_022028.1:30153222-30154897 GCF_000317375.1 Microtus ochrogaster | reverse complement strand
ACTCAAAGATACATAGCTATGTACCACCGGTTTTCAGCCTTCCTCTTGCCACCACCTCTTAATACAGTGCCTCATGCTGTGGTGACCCCAAACGTAAAATTGTTTCGTTGCTTTCATAATTGTAATTGTGTTACTGTTATGAATCGTAATGTAAATATCTGATATGCAGTATATCTGATACTGGACCCCTATGAAAGTCATTTGACCCCAAAGGCGTTACAACCCACAGGTTGAGAGCTGTAGCTGTAAAGGAAGGAGGAGGGATCTTGTAAGGTTGTTGCCCTCCAGAGCACTGGAAGGCAAACAGCCCCCTTGTTCAGCAGCGCCTGCCCTGTAGAAACCACCTGCGACCTGTTTAATGAAGCATCTTATCTGGGGCGTGTTCACGAGTCCAAAACAGACCGAGGAAGCCATCTACTAATTCTCTGCCAGCGTGTTCCCGTTATGAAACTGGCAACATCTTCCACCCGCCTAAAGCTGGTCCAGACCCTGTGCTATATCCCTAGCCACCTTGAGCAAATGTCAGAAACATGAGAATAAGGCTCTGGAGACATGCCCACAGGACCCTGGACCCTTTGGGTTCCAAAAGAGAGAATAGCAGTAGGAACACTGGATGGAAGTTGCAGAAGTGTGTTTAAAGATGTGTGCAGAGAAAGGAGCTGGATGGCAGAGTAGACAGGAGCCTTGTTCCTGGCCTCGCGCTGACCCAGAGTGCACACACAGCAAGCAGGAGGTGACTGATGACTGATGGCTGACTTAAAACATCTCTCTGAAGATCAGAGATTTATTTACACTTAAAAACTTTAATCCCAGCACTTGGGAGGCAGAGGCAGGTGGATCTCTGTGAGTTCGAAACCAGCCTGGTCTACAAGAGCTAGTTCCAGGACAGGCTCCAAAGCTACACAGAGAAACTCTGTGTCAGAGAAAGAGAAAAAAAAAATTTTGAGTGGCATCATATTTGGGTCCTGGGTTAAGCCATTCAAATAGCAGGGTAGCTTGTTATTACCAGAAACTGAATTTGAAGAATTTTTTAAAATGCCCAGAATGTGAAACCTCAGTTAATGCTACTGTGCTAATGGAGATTGTGACACTGTGACTCTTATAAAACTGGACCACTCTGCTCTGTGTTGGAATTTAAGGAAATGGGAGGTGAGATTTTAGATCCGGGCCTTTGATATTTGCTGATCCTTCTTACACTGCTCTTTTCTGGTTTTCTGTGTTCAAGTTTCAGTGAGTCCCACATAGCCACGAAGAGAAGCACTGGGTGTGGGTGGAACCGTCAGAAGTGGCGAGGAGGTACGGTGTCTAACTTGTTCCCTGGTTCAGAAGGGACGGCTGTTGGGTAGGTTATAAGAGGCCAGAGAACCTTGGCTCAAGTACTGCTCCTTTCTCTGCTGGCCAGGTGACCTGAGATGTCTTGCTGACACTGACTGTCTTTACTTAGCCCATCTGCGGAACTAGTCTGGGAACAGAAGCTGAGTGAAATCGGAGCCCTTGAGAGAGCTCTATAAATGGGCTGACTTTCATGCCTCTGAGTGCCTAGGGATGTGAGTCCTCGCCTCGACGAGTGGCGTTTCTTCTGTTGGCCAAGCCTCAGTTCTCCTTGGATGCTCTGCAAATGGGTCCAGAGAGAGAGAGAGAGAGAGAGAGAGAGAGAGAGAGAGAGAGAGAGAGA
>NC_022028.1:30130160-30153105 GCF_000317375.1 Microtus ochrogaster | reverse complement strand
AGAGAGAGAGAGAGAGAGAGAGAGAGAGAGAGAGAGAGAGAGAGAGAGAGAGCACTTGCACACGGCCTACTCATGCTGAGCACTGGACCTGAGGAACTCTCACCATCTGCCCCCTAACTATTTGCCCCTCCTTCCATCATGAAACAATTAGTCCTCCCAAAGGCAACTGTGAATCATCTGTCACGGAAACACAGCGGAGGACACTGGCTTTCTTTGAGAGTGTGAGGACACTGTCCACTCCCATTGGTTTGTGTCCTGTGACAACGTTGCCACGTTGAACTGCTCCTGATTCTAATCAGAGTCCTTGCCCATCTGCAGCAGGCCGTCAAGTGTTGGCCCGCGTTCATAAGTACAGTTAGAATTCTCTTGTTAAAAGCAGCCACAAACAGCAAAGTTGGATTTGGATCTGATTATATGAAACAATTTTAAGCAATAAACTTGTGTTGATTTGATTCATGTAGTTGGCATTTCAGAAATTCACTATTTTGAACAAAGACAAATTCCTTTATAAAAACAGCAAAAAAACTTTATCTATAGGATAAATCTTGAAAATTCATAAAATGTTTATGGTGAAAGTTGTTTAGTGTTTTTATTCACTGTCGTCTTTAATCTAGGTTAAAACATGCGTTTTGCTGTACTCAAAGACCATAAAGTAAAGGTTCATCATTAGTGATGAACATGGGCACAAGCCTTTCTCTGTTCTCTTTGATTGTTCCAGTCAAGAAGGGATAACAGGCTTAAGAGGTCATCAACCCGGGATCTCAACAAAAGAGGACTAGTTAGAAGTAAGTATCAGGGTCCCAGTAACAACACATAAACAAAGTCACGCAAGAGTTTCTTGACTAGTTTTTGTGGACTTCTCTTGGACAGATAAAATTCCAGTTGGTTTCAGAAATCAGTTCTCCCTGGTCTCTCTGCCAGCTCACTATAGTTGTGACATCTATCCACCTTGTCAATGCAAACAACAATGAAATAAGCCATTCGTAGAGATCGAGCAAGAAAGATCGAATGCCCACTTGCTCTCCATCAGAGGATGCAGTTGTTCTCATCCTCTCATGTGGCCAAGCGAGTTCAAAGCCTTTGCTCCCCCAGTCAGCCACAGCCGTCCTGGGTGGTCTGTGATGGGTGATGTCCGGTCCAATCAGATGCCTCTGGAAGTGATAAGTGCAGTTAATACCATATTTATTTGACAACAGCTATGTATTTGGGACTGGTCCACGTCGTGAGAGGTGAGAAGTGTCATAGCTGTCCCCTACCATTTCTGAGCTTCTGCCCCTGGTAGGAGGGAGCAGAGGTACACACAGATGGCGTCTCTCTCAGGCAGAACAAGGCAGCTATTGGATGAGGACAATTAGCAGAGAAAGTCTGAACGCTAAAGAGTTTGTACTAGGGGAAGACTTCAGGGCTGGGCAGGTGTTGACAAAGAGAATGAGACCTTTCGTTGCTATAGGTGATGCGAGAAAGATTCATTGCCAGTTAGCAGGCCTTGCAGATCTAGGAGTGAAAAGATGACATTTTAGTGCCACCTTCTTACCTGTATCCAACAGAGAGTATGAAGTTTCTTCCTGAGGTTTAAGATCAGACTGTTGATATGGGATGTCCTTCTGCATGCTGTGAATTTGTGTTACTTTCATTGGTTGATGAATAAAGCTGCTTTGGCCAATGGCAGGGCAGAATATAGCTAGGTGGGAAAGCCAAACTGAATACAGGGAGAAAGAAGGCGAGGTTGAAAGATGGCAGCAGCTGCTGGAGGAATAAGATATAGAGCATTGCCAGTAATTCACAGGGTGTTTGGTGACACACAGATTGTTAGAAATGGGTTAATTTTTATGTAAAGCTAGCCAGTAAGAAACCTGTGCCATTGGTCAAACAGTTTATAATTAATATTAAGCTTCTGAGTGGTTTTTCGGGAACTGGCGGGAGGGAAAGAAATCTGCAGTTACAGACTATATATTTCTCCTTCAAAGAAACTGTGCTAACTGAAGTTCTTATACTGTCACAGCCTATATTTGGAGTATGTCTACAGACTGAGGAACCTCCCTCTCCGTCATGTGACCTTTACATATTATGTCTGTCAGCTACCACACTGTGTGTGTTGGGTGGAGGTGGGGTGAGCTGACTGAGAAGGGCATTAAAAAATCAAGGCAGAACACGAATCCCTTGAGACATGACATCACCGCCACTGGGTCAGTCAGCTCTGCTCCTGCTCCGCCTTGTGTATGCTGCCCTTTTCCTCCCGGAAGATGAGACCCGTGTGTCTCAGTTAGGTGTGCTTCTGGTACCCAGGCTGGGAAGACAAGCAGGTTAGAGGGAGGAAGGAGAGGCCCCAGGGCTAAGCAGGAGAAGTCAGGCAGCATAATTATCAGCAGTGGGCTAGGGAGGAGTTAGTTGAGTTGGGCATAAAAAATGAAAGCAGCCCTTGAGACATATGGAAGGTTAAGTGATGAAAATTAAATTATGGAACATGGTAGAAGAAAAAAGTCAAAGTGGGCCGAGTATCAAGAAGCTGAGTATGAATCAAGCACATGGGCTGAACCATACTAAAAATTATTTGCTCTCTGTTGAAATTAGTATTGACAGCTGAAGTTAAAATATGTTTGCTATGTGCCTTTTTAGTGTTGAAATAAGGATGACACCAAACAGCTGGTTTTCTCCTCTTTGAATCCTAGGGTACACTCTTCCTTATAAATGTCAGCGCGATGGATAGGCAGTGTGTGATTTCCCTTTACGCTTTCTCGCTACAGGAAATACCAGAAATGGCCCAACACCCTATGGGTTCCGACTCACGCCAGAGGAAGAAATGAGGAGACAGCGCCTTCACAGATTTGATGGCCAGTGACGTGGCGCCACACCCGGGAAGACATGGTCCAGCTGTGTGATTGTAGCCCGTTCAGTCTACTCCCTAAGCCCCTAATTCATTGTAAACAAAAGCAGAGCGCACCGTTATTATTACAGATCACTCATGTCTGCCTCGAGCTGTCACTCCATGGCCCCCATATGTCCAGATTCCCCAGCCAGGCTGACATCTGGAAACCAGGCTCGCCCCGGAAGTGCACAGCTTTCCCTGAGTGACCTATCTTGCCCTATGTTCTCTCCTAAGCCAAAGGTCACCTCTTCAGCTAGGACCAATTTCCACACACTCCCCACCTTCCCACCCAACTCAGTTGCACATTTACACTGGGGTTGAAGACTGTGTCCTTTAGAGAAAGTATTTTTTCACCAGGTGAGACGATCAGCTCTCACTCTGCCTCGGTGCCCTGCCTGGCAGGAGGTGCAGTGCCACCACCGCTGGCCCTCCTGGCAAAGTTCCATGATGATTCCGGGAGAGGATGTGGCTGCCTTCCTGGGATAGTCCATCCACTTTCATGCAGGCTGCTTGGGGGGCTGTGTCTGCCTGCTGTTCACAAGCGCTGCTTTGCTCTGCATGTAGAATATCCGACTGGAGGGGAATAGGAAAGATCTAAGGTGGAGAAACACCCACCCACTCATCAGATAGCAAATGGCACCAGCAATTGGGGTTCACAGCCACACCTCCAGGAGCAGGAGACTTGTGTAACTACTCCACAAAACAGCGGCACTTGCCCCACACACACAGAGCAAAGTGGAGATGAACAGTTAGTTTCTCACTGGGTATCCCATTTGCTGGAAGTATTTCTTTCTTCACCAAAGTGCCTTTTCATTGGTCACTGTTGTGCCCGATGTCTATCATAAACAGGCATCCAAAAAAAAAAAATGCCCCAGAGAACTTCAGTGTTTAGAAAACAGAGTGTCCGAGTCACAAAATGCATTTGTGTTGCTTGTGTTCCGAGAATAAAAGGACAAAGCCAGAATTATCGCTACTACCTGACTGTCATGGAGCCTTTAGTTCAAAGGGAGTTAGGAGCAACAAATGATGCTCCTATTTTAACTCACATTCATGTGTAGTTTCTGTAGGCAGGCTTTCTTACACACAGTGCAAGCATCTACAAAAACATACTATTCATACAGATGAGCTTTGGAGGGGAGTGCATGGGACCTGACTTCGTTTACAGTTTTGTATTCTGTTTTTAAAAGTGTGTGTGCGTGTTGCTTTCATAAAATAAAACAAGAGACTTGTAACCAGTAAAACCGACTTTAAACTAAGTACTATATGTCCATTAAGAAAATTCACAGGCCGGGCATAGTGACACACACCTTTAATCCCAGCACTCAGGAGTCAGGGGCAGGAGGATCTCTGAGTTCAAAGCCAGTCTGGTTGACATATGAAGTTCTATGCCAGCCAGAATACACACAAGCACACATATACATGCACGCACACATGTATGTACACACAGCGGAAACCCTGTCTCAGAGAAAGAGGGAGGAATTGAGGGGGGCAGGAGGGAAGGAGGAGCAGATGATGAAGGAAAGAAAGAAAGAAATTCACAGTGTGTAAATAAAACTCCAAATGCTCAGCTCTAAGATGAGCTGGTGCCCGGGGTTGACATTTTGAGGCTATTAACGTCTCAGTTTTCTGTTGTGTGCATTTGACACATCTGGTGCATGCCAACTGTGCAACTCCATGTCTGCTTGCTCATATGAACCCACCTGGATACACTTGACACTCGCATACAAATGGGCTAAGCAAATCCCTGAAGTCTGAAAGCATTTGGACAGGCCATCCAGCCAGTGGTGCCTGAGCACCTTGGTTTAATTTGTAATTGGTGTAAAGCCGCAGTTAGTTGATGTTATGAATTATGCCCATGAGCCTGGTATCTCTAAGCACATTTAAATTGGAGTGGTCTGGGCTGGAGAGATGGCTCAGCTGTTAAGAGCACTGACTGCTCTTCCAGAGGACCTGGGTTCAATTCCCAGCACCCACATGGCAGCTCATAACTGCCTGTAACTCCATTACCTTGCCATACCTTCCCTGTCTCCCTCACTCCACACTCGAAGGCTAACTAAATGTTATTTTCCCACCACAGTTCATTTTCAATTATATTAGAACTCTGCTAGCTTGTATGTGGAAATATTTTATTATTTTTTATGTACCTTGAATCTAATAATAATACCTTCTTGCTTTGGACATTGGAATCCTAATTTTGGATGGTATAGTTATGCGGGTTTTTTTTTCTTTATTTATAAAGTGGAATGTCACCAAATGTTTATAACAGATGTGAGAAAGGTCATTTTAGTTCTAAGTGAAAATCAGGTATTTTTCAGAATAAAGATGTTTTGGAAATTATGGTGGTTATGTTATTCAAGTAATGGGCTTACCCATGCCTATTGTTTTCTGTGTCTGGAATTTTTTTCATTGTTTGTTGTTACATTTTTGTTTGGTTTTGCTCCATTCGCAATAAGGAATGCTCAAAGTTATGTTACAAACTGGAAGTGGACTAAGAAAGAGTAGAGACACTGATTACCCCTCCTAACAGGGAGGTAATTAGCACCGAAAGCCAATTTTTAACTTTGGTTTCTTTATCAATAATCTTCCAATTGATTGTCTTTTATGTTCCCAGGGTACCCAATTCCCAAAGCTTGGTGTGGGCAGTCAGCTTAAAGACTTCTTCATTCAGAATCTTTTCCTGGTTCTCAAGGAGGAAGTACTAGTTAAGCTTGCTTCCTCTTGAGGACTTGAGGAGTGTTGCCTATGATTGGCAGTGTTGCCTGTAAGAATACCTGCTGGCAAGGCTGGAGCTAAGCAGTAAAATAACTGGACTCAGGGCATTGCCAGGGGAGCTAGCAACGGGAATGACCAGAGGTGACCCTGCCACAGAGTGTGGACCTCTGTTGGAAGCCCATGTTCAGGAAAGAAGTGTATTCCGTTACTCCTAAGTGTATCATTTCTTCTACCCATTCCCTTGGATCACTGCAGCAATTTTTTAACCTAATTCGCACCCCCCCCCTTGTTTCTCCTCCAGTGTTTTAGAATCGCAAGCTCTCAGCTCTGAAGGACCTTGAAGCCTCTTGATTCATTGCTCTGCTCAATATTTAAAATACGTCTTCACTCAACTCGACATACCAATGCCAGTTGGGCTTCCAAAACCCATTTTAGCCGGACCACTCATCATCTCAAATATCTTTTATTGTTTGTCTGTGGACACATGGTAAAGGTCAGAGCCATTAACCCCAACGACCGGGCTCCCAGCAGCTTTGGACCTCGGCCCATGTGTTCCTAACAGCTTGCTCACTGGTCTTCTCATCCAGGCTGCGAATGCGTCTCATACTGGGATCTCTTCAGTACTGGATTGGCATCTCCTCTCCCTCAGCCCATTCTGTCCTTCACATTCTGTCGCCAAGTTGAGGCCTTTCCTAGAGACCACAGGTCACATCGCAGACCTGCTCTTTTGTTTAGTCTGCATCTCTTGATAGCCACACGTTACTTGGCAATGCTGATTGTGCCGTGAGAGTTCATCTTCCCTCCAGGGCAGGACCTGGGAGAGTATAGTCACGTTTCTCTTCTTCCTCCCTGTACCTTCAGCAGTGTTTTGAAATGTCGGAGCATTTCAATAGATACTTGAAGACTGAAATGAAAAGACGCTCATTCCTATAATGACAGGTGGTAAACCAAAGTGCTTCTCAAACTCGTGTGTGTGTGTGTGTGTGTGTGTGTGTGTGTGTGTGTGTGTGTGTGTGTGTGCCCAGAGGAGTCAGAAGAGGCTATTGGGTCCCCTGAGACTGTGAGCTGCCTGACATGGGTGCCGTGAACAAATTCCAGTTTTCTGAATGAGCAGCCGCTAGCCTTAACCACCTAGCCATTTCTCCAGGCCCCAGTACCCTGACATTTTTTGGCACGAGTTCTCTTTAGACACTGATCCGGAGAGTCCAGGGATCCACCTGACCCCACCCCTCTCTGTGCTAGGTCTGTATGGACAGTACCTCTTCAAACCTGATTGTCCATAGGTGTTGGGAATCTAAACTCAGATCCTCATGTTTATGCCGCAGGGGCCTTACCAACTGAACCACCTCCACTCTCGTTATGTGTTCTACAGCAAACTGGCTTTTCTGAGACCAGAGGAACATTGTATCACCCATTTTAAATATCCCCCACTTTTAACAAAAACTTAGGCCAAGAATACCCATGTCCAGCAGCGCGTACTGTTGTGGTTTGGATATGAAGTACCCCGTGTGCTCGCCCTGTCACCCTTCAGGCTGATGTGTTGAAGCCTTGTAATGCTGATGAGAAGCGGTGATTTTCAGAGGTGGAGCCTAGTTGGAGTGAGCAGGCCTGTGCTTGGAGGCTGTGCTGCTCTGGGCCACTCTTGGTGGCTCTCAGTCTGTTTCCTGGCCACCATGAGGCGAGCAGCCTCTGCTCCGTGCTCCCACAGCGTGAGACTCCGCTATACACCTCAGTTAATCCAGCAAAGCTCCAACGGAAGCTGAGTTCAAATAAACGCTCATTCTCAATTGTTTCTCTCAGGCGTTTGATGTCAGCGATGAGAAGCTCGCTAGCACAGGGAAGTTACAAGTCCCAGTATCTAACTGTGCATGTCTCCTCAGTTGGCCTTCACACCTCAGCCTTTCAAATAGTCCTGGAAGTAGGCAGCCTCGTCTAGCTTAACTCACATGACAACTCAGGCCTGTTAGGGCTGAGACTCATACTGCCCCTTACCTGTGATTGATTCGACCCTCTTGCCTGAGGCCTGGTTTTCTTTTTTTTTTTTCTCCACCCAACACTGAATAGAGAAGTATGCTTCATATAGCCTCAGAATCTCACTTTCCCCAGCCTTGGCTCTTCCTTCTGGCAAACTTATGTTCCCCACTCAGCCAGTTCTGAGGACAGAACACATTATAAGGTAAATTTAAAATGAAGATGGGCACGGTGCTGGGGTGGTAGCTCAGTCAGTGTTTGCCTTGAGTACTTGAGGATGAGTTAAGCCTTCCAAAATCCACATTAAATAAAGAAAGCCAGGCCTGGTGGTACATGCTTGTAATCCCAGGGTTGAGGACACAGAAACAGGTGGGTACCTGGGGCTCCTGGCCAGCCAGCTAGCCTACTTGGTGAATATCAGATCCATGAAGATGCTATCCAAAAAAACAAGGTGGATGGCACGTGAGGAGCAACAGTTTAGGGCCTCTAGCCTACATATGCACAACACACACACTTAACACACAACATCATGCATGTACAGACATACATCTGCCTATAGAACACATAAAAGGAAACCCACTTTGGTTTAAAAGAAAATACATTCATCAAGACAGTGGTTTTGGAAGCCATCACACAATTTTATATATAATGAACCATATCATAAGTGACAATACAGCAAATATTTATGGGTCAACAGGAGATCGGGCATCTTGCAAAAGTTGCATGATCAAAATTTCTTACTCTAAAACGATAGGCTAGAGAAAGTGATGCAGTTTATCAAGTGTGTTTCACATCTTCCCAATGACTCATTAAATATTTAAGCACCATAAGGTTCAAGCATTTCCCATGGATGTGGCAGCTAGGCACCCTGCTTTAACTGCGTTATGCAGAGTTTCTTGTGGATAGCAGAATTGTAGAATGCTGACTTTTTTGATGCCAATTGTTTGGTCCCTGCATACCTTACTCATAATGTCCCTGCAGGAAATTGTGATAACTTTTTGTGGTAAAATAACCAAGAACTGAAATAAAGAAGCATTCCCAAAGATGTTAAGAGCTGGCTAGGTATGAATAATTCTAGCCAGTAATGTATATGCCCTGGGAGGATCAACGTGTAATTTTGTTGTGTTTTTTTTGGGGGGGGGGGACAAGAAATAGTTTTCATATTGAATACCTTATTTTAAATAGATGATGTGACGATAATTGGTGCATGGTGGCTGCTATGCACTAGGTAGGTAATAATCCAACTTTAATTTTCAACATGAGTGTAATGTCCTAACTTATAGATGAGGGAAATTTAGCAGAAATCACCCATGACAACAGAATTGGGAAGGGACACATCTGGACTGAAACCTGGGTCCAACCAGAAGTCCTCCTTTTCCCATGCTTCTTTTTTTTTTTTTAAGATTTTTTTTTTTTTGAGAAAAAAAAATTTCCGCCTCCTCCCAGCCTCCCACTCCTCCCACCCTCCCCCCACTCCTCTCTCCCTCCCTCTCGAGTCTGAAGAGCAGTCAGGGTTCCCTGCCCTGTGGAAAGTCCAAAGTCCTCCCCCCTCCATCCTGGTCTAGGAAGGTGAACATCCAAACTGGCTAGGCCCCCACAAAGCCAGAACAAGAAGTAGGATCAAAACCCAGTGCCTAAGGCGAGGTCCCCAGTTAGTTCCTGGGGCAGCTGAGGATAGGGAACCTGAAATGATCCTATCCTATAGCCATACTGATGAATATTTTGCATATCACCATAGAACCTTCATCTGGCGATGGATGGACATAGAGACAGAGACCCACACTGGAACACTGGACTGAGCTCCCAAAGTCCCAATGAGGAACAGAAGGAGGGAGAAGATGAGCAAGGAAGTCAGGACCAAGAGGGGTGCACCCACCCACGGAGACTGTGGGGCTGATCTATTGGGAGCTCACCAAGGCCAGCTGGATTGTGACTGGAAAAGCAGGGATAAACCTGGACTCTCTGAATATGGTGGACAATGAGGGTTGCTGAGAAGCCAAGGACAATGGCACTGGGTTTTGATCCCATGCTTCTTATAGCCAGCTATGACAAATAAAAGAGACAGCTGTTAAACTATTCCAGTTGTCCGGTAGGACCCCTGATCCCAAAGGAGAGCCGTCTGTTTTGTGGTAACCTACAGGAAGTGCAAAAGGAACTCTTCAGTGAAGTCCAAGTCTCCTGGGTATTCTGCTGACTTTTTCTTAGCACTCAAAACATACACAGACTTCAGAGATGCAACTTGGTACCAAGAAGTCTTTAAATCATGAGGGTATACAGATTGCAGCCCAAGCCATCTTGCTATTTCAGTGAAGGATCTTCTTTCTGCCAAATCTCTGAGCAAATCTCATTTCTGATTTCAGCTCATAGAGAAGTAATTAGAAAGGGTCAGTGCTGGTTGACTGGCGTTGTGTTGATAATTGTAGTAAGAGCTTCTGGGTGTGTGGGAATGTTTAACGTTTTGATATTCTGAAGTAAGAAAGACTTATTATGCTGGGCACCCTCTTAGCAATGATATCTACAGAGCTGAACATCAGAGGTTTAGTAAGGTATAGAAAATTGTCACTGAATGACAGAGTTGAGTCAATAATAGGCACATTCATATGCTAACAGTGGACAACCGAAGACGAGCAAAGCATGGTCCCTGTCCCACATGGGCTTCAGATTTAACCAGGGAGCAAAAGGGGTGTGCTAATATATTAGAGAATGGAGAGGGAGAGCAGAGAGCCCCCCAAGTCTCTGGGAAATTCATACACCTACACTAGTCTACCGTGCTAGGATAAATGTGTGTCTACCAAGCCAATGGACCCAAGGGAGAGCATCAATGGTAGAAAGAGGAACCAGAGACACAAATGTGAATGTTTTGCAGATCTGTGTGCAGTTCAGGCTAACGAGAGATGCTCACGAGAGATGCTCGCAGACACAAGCCTCACAGTTCACGATGGACTTTCACCCCCTGTGAAGTCATTTGGACTTCATAGGCGGTGTGGTCATTGTGGATTTTAAGCCAAAAGATAACAAAATCTAATTTGGGTGGAATTTAGAGGATGGCTGGGTTTCCAGACTGGAGCTATCTCCTGCAAGAGGCTAGGTGGAAAGCCGTGTGTGGTGCAAGGAGCGTGGAGGGGGTAGTAGCCCCCACAAAAATGGGGTGCTTCAGCCTGGGGAACAGACCACAGGCAGCATGGACACCTGCCTGATGGAGAGGTTCCGCTTACCAAGAATGAAGACCCAGAAAGAAACACCCAGTGCATGTTCTGGTACAAGGCCTCCAAATAATTCCCATTAGGGATCTAAGCACATTCCAGCTAGACAAGGGCGGAGGTCCTAAAAAGGAGGTTTAGATAAGACCATCACAGTAATGGGTTAGGATAACTACAAAGCTTTGTTCGTGTTCCCCTCTGAGCAAGGCTGTTCCAAAAACATTGAGATATAGCCAGGTGGAAAGAGAAATAATAACTTTAAAATAACATGCTCTTCTGTCCCAAGAATGTTTTCCTTATTGTTTTGCCCTTTTGGACCATTTCAAAATACATTTCCGATCCATGCCATAGTCAGAGGGGGGATGTGGAATCTATACTTGGACTTGTTTCGTGGCTTCTCTCTCAGGGAGCTAAACTGCTCTCCTGATTCAGCCAGTCCTTAGTTATTTATGAAGAGTGTTAATATCCTAACCGCAAAGTGGAAGGATTTGACGTATGTTCTAATGCTTCACCTGTTCCCCTCACCTCTTCCTGGAACCTGTTCTCAGACCAAGTTCATCATGAACTATCAGGAGGCCTGGTTTGGGGATCCTGGAAACACATGAGTAATGCAAATAAAAAAGAAGTGGGCTTCAATTTCAGACACTCAAAATATTCAACACAGATAGCATGAACTCAAAATCAAATAAGTCAATAGGAAATATTCTGCTACATTAAGAAAATATTTCATGTTAAAATAGAGATGTTCAGCCCTGGTTACATAGTGAATTCCGGACTAGAATGAAACAATGTCAACCATGTCTTCAATAACAAAACAAAAACACCAGGTTTCTTTATTTAAAAAAAAAAGAAAGAAAGACAGAAAAAGAACAAAGGAAAAAAAGAAAAAAAAGGCTGAACTCCTAGCACATTGGAGTCTCCAGAAAATTGCCAAGATTTTGAAGCCAGCGTGGAGTTTTGTAGTGAGTCCCCGGCCAAGTTGGACTCCAGACTGAGGCATAGCTTTAGAAAGAATAAAATAAAATAGACGTTATTGACCAGAAAGTTCTCTTAAGCAGCCACCCCACAGGGAGCCTACAACAAAAACGCTAAATGTATTCTGCATAACAGAGCCCGCCATTGATCAAAGGATGGCAAGGAAAACACGTCTTGAAAATGCTTTCCTGTTTACCTTTGTTTTCAGTTATGTGTGTGAGTATGTGTCTGTGGGTGGGTATTTGTATGTGTACAGGAGTGCCCACGTAGGCTAGAGAGGAACTGGAGTTATGGTGACCACGAGCCACCTGACCTGGGTGCTAGGAACAGAACTTAGATCCTCCATGAGAACCATAAGTGCTCTTAACTACTGAGCCATCTCTCCAGGCCCGGAAACAAAATTTTAATTGAGTTTTTCTCTCAATTATTCTTAAGTGCCCTGAAAAGTGAGCTCTGACATGAGTGTCACCCTCAGGGGAAAATCCTTTCTTCTATTAAAATGCCAATTTTACTCTAGCTGGGGAAGGTTAGTTTCAAAAAAAAAATAAAATAAAGTCTTTTCTAGCAAGACTTTCTATTTGTGATTTGTAGCCATCCCTGACTAAGTAGCCAACAGACCCTTTGGTATGCAGAAAAATCACTGCAAATTGACATGGATCCTGCCCTTGTGCAGGAGCTGCTAAGGTCCAGTGTCAAACAGCTGTCTTGCCATGATGCTAATACAATATAAAGAACATTTGAAAATTGGCGAAACGGATGCTCCCATAAAAAAACAAAAATCACAGGAGCTCAAAATTCAGACTGGATATCGTCTTTGTTTCTGTTCAAGAGAGCCCCGCGCCTTCCTGGTGGGGTGACCCAGACATAAATGAATCGTCTTACCTAAGTTTAATTAAGCCAGCCCTTAATTTTCTCCCAAGTGCATAATGATAGCCCTGTCACTTCAGGAGCCAGTTGCCATTATGCGTGTGGAGGAGGAGCCTCGCAGGTTCTCCTGGGGAGGAGAGCCAGAGGCTTTGTACCAGCCTCCGGATTGCCTGAGTAAACCCCATGTGGCTTCAGCGCCATTAGCAGAAGGACACTCTGGCCCCCCGACTGGGGAAAAGTAGTCTGTTTGCAGGTTCCCTGGGACGGGGAGTTGATTTTTGTGAATCACTACCTTAATATTCATTAATAGCTTTTAGGCTCCTAATCCCTTATTGAATATATTTTTTCTATAATTGCTACTTTTCAAAAGGGTTGCCAGAGCAGGCATTTCTATTCTCTGTAAAATGCAGGAGAGAACATAATGTTTTATATTCGTCCGTGAAGTGTTTATGCTAATGTCGAGGCCCTGGAATACAGGACGGCAGGCCTTCCTGGCAAAATGACTCATTCTGCTTTGAAATGAACTGCTAGTGTAGAGAGGCTGTTTTTCCTTTCTTCCTCCTTTTTCAAAACCTCTTGTCCCACAATTATTTAAAGGGCATGGTTAAAAAGGATAGATTATAATAGATTAGAGAGGAAATCATTTTTGAAACATTGAAAATCTCTGCTACATAGCTTCATTTGTTGGCCTATTTATATTGTTCCTGTAAAATCTAGCCAGAAGCCCAATGGATTACAGAATAATTGACTTCAGTTGTCTGAGACGCTATCAACCAATGAATGAACTCTTCAGTCGTTTATAATCTGGTCTTTGTCATTCACTTGCTTTTCTGGGAATTAACACATGTTCAAATAAAGCCTGTTCTTCCATCTTCTCAATAAAAGGGGAATGTGTGGGTTTCATCTGGATTGGTGGGGGCCAAACAAATCCATGTGTGCAGCGTTTACTTGATCTGTAGTGAGGAGAAGGAGGGCCCCTGGAGGAGCCACGCTGAGACAGGGCGTGGCTGAAGGAGCCGGGAGAGAGCACCACTGAATTTGCTACAGTAGTTGAGGCATCTTTTCCTCCACGGAAGTCTCTCTTGATGACCCTTTGCATGTTTTGAGTTTTCTAGCTGTTTTGAATTCGCAGGCAGACCTGGCACCGGCTGATTTTCTGGCGCTGGGCCTGAACGTCTTTCAAGGTGTCCGGTAACGGGCTAGAGGAAAACTGCTGGTCTGGGCTCACCGTGGTCAGCCAGAAGCTGTATTTATTGGCAAAAAAGTGACAGGTTCCATGTCGGCCCTGGCATTCAAGGAATGGTGCAGCTCTGAAGTCTTCTAGGCAGCTGCCAGGTGACATGAGGGCCTGCCCTCCTCCTTGGTCCCCAGCTCCAGTGTGCTACCAAGACAAAAATGAAGAGTTAAGGCTCAGCCAATCAGTGACACACCTGGCTCTAGTTCTGCTTTGAAAATTCCTACATCACTCAATAAAGAGCAACTTAAATCTGCCGAGGTGCATTAAGAAGTGTTTGGGGTGACTATGTAAAATGGAGCCAATTTCACTGACGGCTAAAGTAAATCCATCTTCTACCAAACTTACCAAAGAATAGTTAATGAGAAAAAATTAAAAATAATAGTGAAGGCCTTGTAGCTCAGCCGGCTATAGTCCGCACTGTCCTGGACAACCTTGTGTTCTCTGGTGTCTACAGAGTACACAGAACTACCATCTAGACAGGTATAAGATTCAAGGATAGGAGACTCACCATCAGGAATGAGTATCCGATCCAAAGGCTCCTCCACCCGCGTGGACACAGTGGAATGGATTGATCCTGACTGTGGACGGCCACTGCCTGGGCTGGGGCCTCACACACGGCGCAGCGGCTGATATAAGGGCGGATCTCTTCCTCCAAGAGTGGCATCAAGGGAAGAGGAGCCGCACTAGCCAACCAGTAGGACCTGTCATTTCTCTGGGCATAGTGGCACACTTGGTGAATGTTGCAGTAGGCAAAGGGTAGTGTGCTAAACACAGGAAGACAAGACCCCGCCAAACCTTAGAAAGAAGAAGATATGCAGTCTATGAGCAGCCTGCTATGTGCAAAGAGGCCAGTAACTCCCACAGGTGATGTTTATAGACACCTGCTATAACCTGTGTGTTGGGAAGCTCCACCCAGTCCCACTCCTCCCATTCCAGACCCCACCCCTGAGAAAGCCCACCATCAGCAGCTCCTCCTCTGGACGGTCTCAAGACTGCCTACAGCTATTTAAGACCCAGTTCACAGATCTACCACATATACTCTTGTGTTCTGTCTCCTGCCTTCCTGAGGCCACCCAGGAGTACTCTGCTTTGCCTTGCCCTGTTTATTAAATCTGCATTTATTAATTCAGTTTAACTTGGCTCTGAGATTCCATCTTACACCTGTAAGAATGGCCAAGATCAAAAGTGCTCATGATAGCTCATGCTGGAGAGGATATGGGGTAAAGGGAACACTCTACAGTTGCTGGTGGGAATGCAAACTGGTACAGCCCCTTTGGATATCTGTATGGCGATTTCTCAGAAAATTAGGAAACAACCTACCTCAAGACCCAGCAATACCACTTTTGGGTATATCCCCAAAGGATGCTCAATCATACCACAAGGACATGTGCTCAACTATGTCTATAGGAGCATTGTTTGTCATAACCAAAACCTGGAAACAGCCTAAATGTCCATTGACTGAAAAATGGATAAGGAAAATGTGGTATATTTACACAATGGGGTACACAGTAGAAAAAAATAATAACATCTTGAGATTTGCAGACAAATGGATGGAGCTAGAAAACATCATGCTGCTGAGGTAACTGAGATCCAGAATGGCAAGTATTATATGTACTCACTCATGAGCGGTTTTTGGACATAAAGCAAAAAAAAAAAAAAAAAAAAAAAAAAAAAAAAAAAAAACCAGTCTACAATCCCAGAGAACCTAGACAACAAAGAGGACCCTAAGGGAGACATACAACATACACGTATCTAATCTACATGGGAAGTAGAAAAAGACAAGATCTCCTGAGTAAACTGGGAGCATAGGGACCATGGGAGGGTAAAAGGGATGCGAGTAGAGAGGGGAACAGAGAAAAAATATATGGCTCAATAAAAATAATTTTAAAAAAGATATGAAGTAGCTAGTAATATGCCTAAGGCACTGGCCAAGCAGTACTGTAATTAATATAGTGTCTGTGTGATTATTCGGTCTGAGCAACTAGAACATGAATGAGCAGTCTCCATTTCCAGCCCAAGTCTGTGTCCCATGCCTGTGGTGCCCCATGTCTGTGGTGCCCCATATCTGCGGTGCCCCGTGTCTGTTGTGCCCCGTGTCTGTGGTGCCCCGTGTCTGTGGTGCCCCATGTCTTTGGTCCCCCATGCCTGTGGTGCCCCACATCTTTAATTTCAGCACTTAGGAAGCAGAGACAGGTTGGTTTCTGTGTGTTTGAGGCCAGCCTGGTCTACACAGTTTCAGGTCAACCAGCGCTGCATAGTGAAAGCATGTGTCAAGTAAAACAAAAGTGAGTACTAAGTAGGCAGGTAATAACCAGTCACCAGAATGAGGCTCAGTGGTAGTAACAGGATCATGGGAATTAGCACGAGAGGGTTGCTTTGTTCTTAAATAGTAATGCCATGGAAGATTCGTGGTTAAGAAGTTGATGCATCTGTAAGGTTAACACCATGGTTTTGCTCTCTGGACCATAGTGTGAATGGCCCTGTATAGCACGTGACAGCATCTGTCTTGGTGAATCCATACCGAGATCTTGATTGTGTGCCTTCTCCTGTCCTTCCATATATAACAGGCTGTACCCAGTCCAAAGCCGGGGCATACCCATAGGGCAGGCGGGTTCTTGATCTGTCTGACTGTGGAGAACAAGGAGAAAGCCACTGAGGTATCCAGGGCCAAACCCCTTGGGCCCAGGATCACCAATCGAACCAGGAGGGCCTGCAGAAAGAAAGGAAAAGGGGGGCATTCCATTTAATAAGTGTTTTCTAGTCTCAGCATCAGCATCATGAAGCAGAGGGATCAGGACACAGCCTGCCTCTCAAACTACACCCTTTGTCTGTCTGTAGTTCACAGAACACAACTCCTCTGCATGGAGGAGGGGTGTCTTAGAAACCCCTCACAATGGTTACTAAGGATAAAAACACCTCCCTGGTGACTGGAATATATTGATATAAAATAGAAAACATGAACATCCCTTGGATGCTTGCAGAGCTCGTATCCAAGGGAAATCCATTTGTGTACCCTCCTTAGAAGCAGCTGAGAGTGAGGACTGCAATGTCACAGAAAAGGAAAGCAAGGGAAACTCTACCTGGTGCTCCGGGGCAGCCAGCCTCTCCAGTGTCGCCTTTGTGTCCTGGGGGCCCAGGAGATCCAGGGAAGCCATCCTGGCCCCTCCTGCCATCCGGCCCAGGCTCTCCTTTGCACCCTGTGGGAAAGTTCATGGTGATGGTAGGGAAAACTTCAGCATGTACATCCCGTGAACTGCCTCTGGGTTCTTCCCCGCTTGGATGATATAGAATCGGCGCAAGTGCATGACATCAGCTTATGACCTCCCCAAGCAACTGGGGACACTGAGGTTCTGAAAGGTATGGCAAATTGACAATAGTTCCACCATGATCTGGTAAAGGGCTATAGACCTAGACCAGGGAGGTGTTGAGGAGAAATGTTATTCCATTTTCTTCATTTTATTGTTAGTGTTGTTGTTGCTTTTAGAAGATGTTGAACAAGTATTAGTTTTATAATCAAACATTCTTTCAGGATGATGTTTTAAAAAATCTGGATGAAAGTGCGAGTCAAATTTAACAGGATTCATTTTTGTTGGTTGTGTTTGGTTGGTTGGTTAGTTGGTTGGTTGATTGGTTGGTTTTGTAGGCAGAGGGTTTCTGTGTGTAGCTCTGGTTGTCCTGGAACTTGCTCTGTAGACCAGGCTGGCCTCATACTCAGAGATCCGCCTGCTTCAGCCTCCCAAATGCTGCAATTAAAAGCATGTGCTGCCACACCGAGCATAGGGTTCAGTTTTTAAGAATGGCTTTTCATCAGGGTTTAGGATGTGCTAGTTTTCAGTTAACTCCTTCAGGTGAATTATCAACTGAATCTTCATAGAGGCCGTGTACAGCCCAATCTACAGTTGCTCCAGAGAGAGAGAGAAACCTCAGCAGGCATGGAGTGCACACGAGGACTAGCCAGGGAGCAAAGGCAGAGATGGTGTCCCTCAGCCCCCTTGCCCCACCTCTTGACAAGCTGCAGGTGCATCCTTGTGGATCTTGGCACAACTGCACTGGTCGTACAGGGTGTTTTAAGTGTTTGGCTTCCTTTTTCTTCTTTCCAGTTCCTTAACTGTAGTTTTGATGGGGTCATGGTAGCAGCTCATCATGTTTGTGGGTGTTTTTGCTAAATCATTTAGCTGAATTACTATCCCTCTCTGTGTTTCTAGACCCTACTTGTTATCTCCTTCCTTAAACTAGCTCATTACAGGCTGATGTGTGCCACTTCTCTTCCAAATTTGTAGTGATTCCTAACTCCCAGTACCTTAGAATGTCTATATTTGGCAACGATGTCTCTGAAGATATGATCAAGGCAATAACAAGGCCGTTATGGTGGGTAAACCCAATCTGGCTTGGATCTTTACAGGAAGAGGGAGACGCTGCCATCAGGAAAAGAACCTCAAAAGACACCAAACCCATGGCTGCCTTAATGTCAGATTTGTCCACCAGAACCGAGGGGTGGAGTATTTGTGTAGCTCTGTTCGTTCCTTATGACAGCCAGAGCAAACTGAAACATAGTTTAAGACTGGCCTGTTCATCCAAAGGAGGACCGACCAGAGTTCAGATCCCAGCACCCATATGGGGCGGCTCACAAACACCAGCAACTCCTGCCTGCTTAGAACAGTGAGGGGGTCACTTTACTGGTCTTTCTTCTTGCCTCCTGCCTCCTCAACACCATGATGACAAAGCTGAGAGATGCTCTCCCGGACCTACAGAAGAAAAAGGCTTTACAGTTGACAGGGGAGAACACAGAAAATAAAGGGACCCACTGAAGACATTGTCCACATCCTGTGTTGTCAACCACAACCCAGCCCTGAAGAAAGATGCCGGGTCTGGGGCTGAGAAGCTAGCAATATCAGAGATGGCTGACATCATTTCCTTCCCTGCACTGCTCTAAGATGCCCCTCTCCCTCCCCACCTGCTGCTCCAGTTGAGGCCCTGGCTGGGTTTTTAACTTTTGCTCCAGTAACTGACTGGAATACCCTGGACCCCAATCTTCCTTGTGAAGCAGGCCCGAGCAATTCCCAGCCACACAGACCCGTCTGCTTTTGAGGCAGAAACCCAAAAGAGTCCAGAACAGCAGCCTTCAAATTTGTCTTTAAATCAGCATCTACCACCATGGGTTGGCCCAGGTTCAGAGAATCCACATTTCTGGCACGTTCCCACATGGTGCTGATGCTGCTGTTATTGGGGAATCACATTTTGGTAACGACTGCTTCTAGACTTTGAAGTTTACAGCTCATCTGGCAATGAACTTGGTGGTATAATTGGAAAACCCTGTATTTCTGCCTAGTTTATGTTTCTCCTGCTCCTTTTTTGTAATTTTTGTTCTTATTTCTGCCTGTTCTTTTTTCTAGAAACTAATTTAATGTTTTACACCCACCCTACCTTTTTATGTTCATATGTATGTTTGTGTGAACACACACATGCATATGTGTGTGTGTGAGAGAGAGAGCGGGGGTTGCATGCATATTCATGTGTCCACAGAAGGCAGAAGAGTGCATGGATTCCGCAAAGCCAGAGTTACAGGTGTATGTGAGCTGCTTAATGTGGATGCTGGGATCTGAACTCGGATCCTCAGAAGTGAACAGTGAGCACTCTGAACAATTGAATCCTCTCTCCAGCCTCCATCTGCCAACTCTTACAAGAAATGGCACTCAAGGTGCTTGTAGTAAGGAAACAATACCTACAGCAGCTATAACAAAGAGATTTCCTACTTATCCTGTCACTTGGTGATGTCAGACCATCAATGACAGCTAATTCATCACCAGCCTTTAACATGAGGGCACGGTGCCAGGGCAGAGTACCTATAGTCAAGTTCTGAGTGTCCCTTCCTAGCCATGACACTTCCGACTGGTCTAATCTGAGATGCCTCAGTATGAAATATTCATCACCCAGACAAACAGACATGCTTTAGCAACTGCTTATCAGAGTGAAAAGGTGAAACCACCTTAAGTCCATTTAAGGTGGCCTGGAACAGCAGCGCTCAGAACTCTCAGAAAAATGGATCTTGAAGCCCTCTCCGCATTTGACAAGACAGGAAATCTAGGCTGGGGGCCAGCAATGTGTGTTTTTAAAAGCTCTCCAGGGACGAGGGGTGAAGGAAGGGATCTGGAAGTCCCATAAGGCTTGAAATTCCAGACTTTAGACGTCCCCCTCACTCTTCTCTCTACCTCCAGGTTACCCTTGCTGACCTTCAAAACATGGGAGCCTAATGTCAGCACCTCTCTTTTCCTTTTCTGTTGCTCCAAGAGCATGGCTTTGTTTGGATTCATTTATTTCTCACAGAGTGCTGGCACCAAAACAATTGATAAATAATTCATGAGAGCAGTGGTTAGATGAATTATGGCACAATCAAACAATGCAATATTCTGCAGCCTCCGCAGACAATATTGTTGGGAAATATGTAATGACACAGAACTAATGGCATGTTCAGATCTGCAGTTTGCAAAACAGTGTGAGAAGACGGACTCTTTAAAACCGTGCCGAAAGAAGAGGGGACAGATACACAGCCAGCTGTGCCTCCTAAAACTGTGTTTACCTTCTTTCTTTTTCTTCTTGTTTAAATCCCTATAATCTGTTTTGTGTGAATGTGTAGGTGTGTGTGTATGTGGGTTCCAGTACACACTTGTATGTAGGTGTGTGTGTGTGTGTGTGTTTACAAACACTTGTGTGTAGGTGTGTGTGTGTTCAAGTATATTCATGTATAGATGTGTGTGTGTTCATGTACATTCATGTGTAGGTGTGTGTGTGTGTGTGTGTGTGTGTGTGTACACTGATGTAGAAACCAGAGATTGGAGGCAAGCATCTTCCTCAACAACCCTCCACTTTATCTTTAGACAGAGTCTCATGGAACCTGACACTTACTGACTTACCTAGTCTGGCTGTGTAGCTAGCCCCAAAGTTCCTACTGTGTTTTCCTTCCCAGCATTGGGATATAGGCACCCTGGCTGCACCCAGTGGGTTCTGGGGGATGAACTGAGCTCCGCATGCTTATGCAGAAAGTACTTTACCACGCTGGTGTGGTTGCTGCTCACGCCTTTAATCCCAGCACTCAGGAGGCAGAGGCAGGCAGATCTCTGTGAATACAAGACCAGCCTGGTCTATAGAGCAGAGTTCCAGGACAGCCAGAGCTAGACAGACAAACCTTGTTTCAAAAAGCAAAATAGGAAGGAAGGAAATAATTTATCAACCAAGTCATCTCCCTACCCCCAATAAGGTTTTGGGGGTTTTGTTTGTTTGTTTTTTTTAACTTCCCAAGAGACTGATGCTACCACTGCCTGATAACCATACATCTCCCTCACAAAGAGTTCTCAGTGTTAGGTGCTTCTATCTACCAGGGGCCATGTGTTAACATCTGGAATCATTTTTGCTTGTCACAAGGTAGAGGTCCAATATAGTGATAGAGGCCAAAGACATGCCGCAACACCACATGGTGAGGGGCCCTTTGCAGAACAGATCCCAGGCTGCTACGGTCTCTAGGGTTGCAGGAAACCAACTAATACAGCATTCAGTTCTCCCTCCAGGCACTTTGGCTCTGCACTGGAAAGAACCATGTCACAGCCAGGCTGTGGAGGAAGCAAGAAACAGGTTGGTTCCCAGCCTTGCTTCTGATACTCCGCACACAGAGGCTGAACTCAAAGATGCTACAATGGGTCCGAAGGGGGTTCTGCTTTCCAGAGCCCGGCACTCCCTAGCTCAGCATAAATTACTCAATGAGGGCAGGATGTCCAAGAAGAAAATAAACTCTATGTAAACTACTGCTTCCCAGCACAGTATGGTTTTGGTGCTAGCAAGGGTTGTCCAACCCTGATGGTCACTGACCAGGGCTCATGAGGTCAGTTCTGGGCACAGTGCAGCCATTGCCAAAATTCAGAACCACCTGCCCTGTTCTCCTCCATCATCTCAGTGGGTCCTGTCCTTCTTGTCTCATGAGCTGTTTCTGCTCCACTGGTTCACAACTCAGTCTTTTTTTTTTTTGTCTGTTTTGGGCTTGTGTTGCTGTTGTTGTTATTATTCAAAATGAAGCCATCTACTTTGAAGTGCTATGGGGTATCCAAATGCATCCTCCAGGAGCTGGGCAAATCTAAAAGATTTAAACAGGAGTTCAACACAAGAAGGGGAAGACTGTGTGGAACTCGAATCCAAATCCCTTTGTGTTGACACACAAAAATGTAAAAGGAAGAAAGTTTTCACAGTTTAGCCACCGCAAGTTGATTAGATTCTTCTTGAAAAACAATATCACAGGGCCAGGGCGGAACGTGGCAGAACGCGGTCAGAACACCGGGCGGCGGAACGCGGCCGGAGGACGCCTACCAAGGCCGGCGGGGACCGGCTGGGATCCACTGGGACTGGCTGGGACCTGAGCCACAGCAGAGGACACAGGCTGCTAGCAGCGGGAACCATCCCAGCAGCAGAAGCAGGCTGCAAGGACTGCGGCAACACCGAGATCAGATCGCCCCACTACAATTAAATCAAAGAGGTAGGCCTTTTGTTGGCAAGGTCACTGGCAAATGGGGAACTTGGTCCTGATCCTGAAGACCTTCGGAGGGGTGAGAGGGTTCTTAGCCTGAGGCAGGAACCAGTAAACCGAGCGAGGGCATTTGGTAAGCGTAACCCTTGGCCAGCAGGGAAACCTGATCAGGTTTTAAAAGACCCATTAGATAGGATCAATAGGAAGAGATGGGCAGGCTCCAAGGCAAGAATTCACCCAACAACCTGAAAAACAACATGAAAACACCAGAACCCAATTATCTTAGAACAGAAGTATTTGAACACCCTAACACAGAAGAAGTGGGAAAAATTGACTTTATGAAAGCAATAGAATCATTAAACAACATGTAAAAAATGCCCTTATAGAATTGGATGAGAAGTATAAGAAAATGTTTGAAGAAATGAGTAAATACGTACATGATACCCTGGGAAACCAAGAAAAAATGATCAAACAGGTAATGGAAACAGTTCAAGAATTAAAAACTGAAATGAAGGCAAGGAAGAAAACACAAACAAGCATAATCAATAGAATACAAGAGATAGAAGAAAGAATCTCAGATTCTGAAGACACCATAGAGAAAATAAACG
>NC_022028.1:30122841-30124590 GCF_000317375.1 Microtus ochrogaster | reverse complement strand
AAGCTGATGAGGGAGAGGGACTTGATCGGGGGAGGGGGAGGGAAATGTGAGGCGGTGGCGGGGAGGAGGCAGAAATCCTTAATAAATAAATAAATTTAAAAAAATAAAAAAAAAAGAAAAACAATATCACAATACACATAGGTTTTTATTTTGACAATGAACTCAGAGAAGAAATTTATACCTGGTCCAGGGGGGCCTCTCTCTCCGGGAAGCCCTACAGCTCCCTCTGGTCCTCTGGGGCCTGGCACTCCAGGAAGTCCTGGGATCCGAGGACAGGAATCCAGGTCGGCAGGAGGCCCCCGTTCACCTGCAATTGGAATCACTGCTGTATAAATGGATTCCCATGCTTATGAACCTGCTCCTTCTACATTCTCCAGTGAGGGATGGATTCCTGACATGGTGCTAAAATCTTAACAACAATCTTCAAACAGTCCAGTGTAAGTTCTGCAATGGTGGGAACTTGCCCTGCTCCCTGAAGGGATCCTCACAAACCTTCTAGAAAGCCTTGGTGGATTAAGCAACTGCTGGAGTCAGAGATGGACAGCCCGTGAGAGCAGAAATAGAGACTACTCACTCTTGGCTGAGGTAGCAATACTTTGATGTCCTTCAAGGGATTTTCAACCTTTGTTCCATATTTTACTAGTGAGCTTCACTGCAAGAGGAACTAGGGGTCCCTAGAGGTTGGCTTAGCATATTCCTAATTCATTATACTGGAACCAGGTGGATTCACCTAGTATCGGTTTCCTCTACGTGAATCAAGATGGCCAGAGGTTTTTCAATCTTGAATAAATGTTGGAATGATCTACAGGGGCAACAAAGTAGACTGTTACCCACCACCCTCCAGAATACTGTGGTACTTGGCAGCCTCGGCTGTGCCCTCAACTTCGGGCTTCATAAACCCAGCTACAAGGGATTTTCGATCATTTGCAGATGCAACACCTGAAATTTCTGACGTGAACCCCAAGGCTTGGTATGATTTTAATTCTTCAGGTGGTTCCAGTGTCTGCCAGTGCTGAGAAGCACCAATACAGAGCTGACTGCAGACCAGCACATTGGAACCATTTGCCAGTAAGTCAGAAAGCAATTTCTGGATTGGGAGATCTGAGCTAGACTCTGACTGTGCATATCTAGCACGTTCCCAAGCAAGGTGAATCGTGCTGACCAAGCATTCTGACCTGGAGGACCACGGCACTAGGGGGCTGCCACTCTCTTAACATACTGCTTTTATCAAGACAGGCTGCTCCCCAAAGCCTCAACCAGTCACTCTGTAACATCCCACGAGGGCTAGAAATGCCACTGAGCAGTACTGAGAACAGCGAAGAGACACCAAAGGCCTTGTGTATCAGGGCCTGTGTGGAGTGCTTCATCACTCCGCTCCTCAGACAACCATGCCACAGGCTGTGTTTTCAGACTATCCCAGGTAAGAAAAACCCAGGGATACATTACATATTTATAGTTACACAGTCCAGACATTGTCCAAACTACAATCCAGAAGGCAGTGGATCCAAATGTACCTTCATATCAACTTATCATATCAACTTATGGTTCTGCCTCAACTTGCTCTCTGTCTCTATATTTCTTGGTGTCTGTGTTTCTATTGTCTCTGTCTGTCTATGTCTCTGTCTGTCTGTGTCTTTGTCCATCTGTCTGTCTGTTCGTCCGTCTGTCTGTCTGTCTCTCTCTCTGTCTCTGTCTCTGTCTCTCTCTCTCTCTCTCTCTCTCTCTCTCTCTCTCTCTCTCTCTCTCTCT
>NC_022028.1:30096244-30122619 GCF_000317375.1 Microtus ochrogaster | reverse complement strand
CTGTGGGAAGTCCAAGGACCACCCACCTCCATCCAGGTCTAGTAAGGTGAGCATCCAAACTGCCTAGGCTCCCACAAAGCCAGTACGTGCAGTAAATTCTAATTAAAGAAATGTTGAAAACCACACCATTTGGTTAGTTATAATTTTCTCAAAGTTCATGCAAACGTGCATCATGGCTTTAAATAGCAAGAACCAAGGAACAAGACTGTCTGAGGAACTCTGGCCATGACCACCGAGTAGTGAGCCACACAATACTCCCTGTGCCTTTGCAGAATGGACCTCACGTCTTTAAGCTGCTTGGAAGTGAATCTTTCATAAAACATGTCATGAAATTATAAGCAACACAGGCCCAGAGAATTTTTCACAATATGTCCAGTTTAATGTAAAATTGGACTTTGCCGCAAGGCTACTGAGAGAGATACACAGGAATGCCTCCTGTTTCCCTGAGATAAACTGGACCTTTCCATGAAGAGGCCAAGTCGGGGGAGCTTGGCTGATTCACTGTCTGTTGTTTGTTTTAGTTGTTGTTTTGGCTTTTTGAGGTAGCATCTCACTATATAGTCAATGGCATTTTGAATCAAACAATCTTCCTGCCTCATTCTGCCCAGTGCTAGTATTACAGAAGTTTGACACCTAGTCCCCCCCTTTTGACTGGACTTTAGGTAAGGACTGATATATTATCTTTAAATGAATATCAACTTATCACACAGAGAGGGCAGAAATAAAAATTCAACATCTCACTTTAATTTTAAATTATGAATATTTAAAATAGTATTTTTTAGAAAAGTTTTCGTCCTGTTTTTCTTTACCTTTGATAATGTAGGAGCTGAAAGAAGGTAGGTAAACATGTCTCTTCTAGAATCCCTAAAGTAATTTATGGGTCTGTTTTCAGGGTAATTTCTTTGGGGTAATAACAAATACTTGGAAAGAATAAATGCACATTTTCATAATTTATTTCTTTTTCCTCTTTTTGTTTTTTGGAGTGAATTGGGCTTACAGTTTTCTTTTAATTGTATTGTGTGGTGTTTGATTGCATGTATGTCTATGAGCAATGTACAGGCCTGGTGCCTGCGCTTGCCAGAAGAACAACATCTTCCCTGGAATTAGAGTTAAGAACAATTGTGAGCTGCCATGTGGATGCTGGGAATCAAACCCTGGTCCTCTGGAAGAGCAGCCAGTGTTCTTAGCTACTTAGCTATTGAACCCTCTCTGCAGCCTCCTTTTTGTGAACTTTTGAGAAAAGGTCTCATTCTATAGCCCAGGCTAGCCTTGAAGACATGGTAAATCCTCCTGCCTCAGCCTCAGTGTTGGGATTTCATACATGAACCACCACCACCACCACCCATTCCTGCTTTTCACCTTTTGAGACCTTTTTTTTTCATTCTCTTTGAAAACGCCAGATACAAAATCACACATTGCTTCTGCGTGACAGACTATTGTGTGAACATTTTATTTCTAATACACAAATAAATTTGTTCTTGAAAATGGACTTGCCTCTTTGTGGGTCTAAGGGCTTATCTTTTAGTAATGTTGATGTTGCTCATTTTGGAGGCATTGTAAAAGTTTCCATTGTAGGAATCCTAAGAGGAGCTGCACTATTGTGGCTTGTGGCATCCAACAATGAGAGAACTTCTGCTGAGCTGAACTTTTGTAACTGAGCTGGAATTCTGAGCCTATCTCACCTTGACACCTTCTAATGAGGGCCACCGCCAGGACCCTAAGATGAGATTTGCTATGGCTGCAAAGAAGCCAAGACATTAAAACGATGACGCCAGATGCCCCATCTACACAAAATTGCAGCAGCTTAACTCACAAACACAACGAAAAGGGAAAACGCAGACATGACATGCAAATAGAGTCCGGGGAAATTATCCATTTCACTGCAACCCTTACCTCTGCAGCCTGAAGAGGTCCAATGCAGAAATGCAAAACGAGGTGACGGTTTTCACGTGGTGAAGAGAAAATTGAGATTTGTGAGGGAGGACAGAAGTGAAACCAATGGCTGAGAACATAAATAATCATTTGAGGGAGCATCGGTGACAAGCAGAGTGACAACGCCGTATTTACATAAAGCATCTGCATCATTGTGATTGACAGAAGCCATTATGATTTTGCACTAATGGAGTGTTCATCTTCACAAGGACTTGAAATGAGGCTCTCTTGAGGAGCTGACAATGCTGGCTGATTTTCTATGGCGAATGTGTCCCGAATGAGTGTGTATAGGAATTATGGCACTAAAAGGCTTCTGAAAATTCTGTATTCATTTGTCACATTTCATAGATGATATATGCACAGAAAGGAAGCAAGAAGAATCCCAGTACCAACCTTCCGTCAGGCTGTACTGTGACCCCTGATGAAGTAGGGTGCTGTTTGTGCCACAAACATTGCAAAACATTCTGAATTATCACTGCAAGGATACTGTTTGGTGATTATTTTATTTTATTTTTTGGTTTTTCGAGACAAGGTTTCTCTATAGCTTTGGAGCCTGTCCTGGAACTAGCTCCTGTTGACCAGGCTGGCCTCAAACTCACAGAGATCCACCTGCCTCTGCCTCCCGAGTGCTGGGATGAAAGACATGGGCCACCACCACCCAGCTTGTTTGGGGATTTTTAAAGACACTCACCTTACATGCATATGTCTGTGTGTCCTTTCTCTTCCCAATTCATCATTATGGCTACAAAGTACTGGCTACATACCAATTAGGTCAAATGACCTCCCATCCCATAGGAACTAATGTACTTTTCAGAAAATAGACAGCTATTGAAATCTGGGGGCAAGAAGTCAACACAGAATTCTAACAGTAGTCAAAGCCTCCTTTGTCTCATGGGTGAAAAGCACACAGACATTTATTCCTTTATAAATAATACATCTGACATCAGATCTTAATTAGTAAATGTATTTGTTCTGAAAGTATATCAGACATGAGATTTGATGGGGCAGTCTGAAACAAATATATTCTTTATATCAGATGAGCTTAATTTGAAGCAATGGTTTCTGAAGACTGACCCTCATAGTAACTACTTAAATGGGGGGCTATCTGGGCATGCCTTAGGAGATGATGGTCATCAGAAGCTTACCTGGAGGGCCTATGGGCCCTTTTCTTCCTGGAGGGCCAGGTAGTCCCTTCTCTCCAGGTGCCCCAGGAAAACCAGGTGGCCCTGGAGGCCCTGCAGGCCCTGTGTAAATGGATAGAAGGGAGAATAGTCAGAAGAATAGGTGGCCCTGGAGGCCCTGGGAATCCCATTGGTCCTAAAGAAAAGATAATGATGAGGGTGTAGAAGTGATGTTACAGTGACTATAACTGGTTTAGCATCTGTAGAGTTCTGCTCCAAGAAAGAGCAGGGCAGCGTCGGTGTGAGGGAGGTGCTTTGCCTTATTTTGAGACATGGTCATGCTCTGTAGCTCAGGCTGTCCTGGAAGGCACTGTGCAACCCAAGCTGGTTTTAGACTCATGACGATTCTCATGTGTCAGCATCCCATGTGTTGGGATTCCACACATGAGCCACCACCATGCCTGCCTAGTTTCACTCCTTAAGTGTGGCTTCTACATTTTTGAACCACATGTGTAAGGTTTCTTAAATTTCTATTGCTCAGTTCTGGTACAGATGCATTCTTGATCTTTTCTAGCTTAGTTGTTTATTTAAGATAGGTCTCATGTACCCTAGGCTAGCCTTGAACTCACAATATTGCCAAGAATTATTTGAACTCCAGATCCTCCTGCTTCTACCTCCCAAATGTTGGGGGATTACAAGAGAGCACCACCACCCAGTCTGACATGCTAGGCATCCAACCTGGGACATTCTACCAATTCTGGCCCATGTGTCTTTCTTTCGATTTTTATTCCAGCTTGAGGACTTTTAAGAGGCAGCCAGGACATCTTAGAAATGACATCATTGTTTACAGAAGAAATAGGAATGACCTCAGACCCTTAGAGTAAGGTAGAGAAGGTCTTCACACACTACCGAACGAACAGCCAACACTCATACCTTTCTGACCATCTTTGCCATCACATCCTGGGGAGCCCTCACATCCTGGAGGGCCTGGTGGGCCTCGGGAACCAGGTGGTCCAGGCAAACCACAGTCACCTGGATCCCCTTTCAGAAGGCTCACATTCCCGGGGGAGCCTGGAGGCCCAGGTGCTCCTGACACAGGGAAGAAGCAAAAACATTCTTTAAGTCAAAGACAAAGGTGAATATTGGTGACTTGAGAATGTCTTAGGGAGTTAAATACAGTGATTTGCAAACAAGGCATGTAGAGAATCAGAAAACTCACCAAGGCCAGCTGGCCTGGGTCTGAAAAAGCCTGGGATAAAACCGGACTCTCTGAACATAGCAGACAATGAGGACTACTGAGGACTCAAGAACAATGGCTATGGGTTTCTGATCCTACAGCAAGTACTGGCTTTGTAAGAGCCTAGGCAGTTTTGATGCTCAACTTACTAGACCTGGATGGAGGTGGGGGTTCCTTGGACTTTCCACAGGGCAGGGAACCCTGATTGCTCTTTGGGCTGAGGAGGGATGGGGACTTGATTGGGGGAGGGGAAGGAAAATGGGGGGCGGTGGTGGGGAAGAGATGGAAATCTTTAATAAATAAATAAATAAAAACCAAGAAAAACAAAAAAAAAAGAGAAAGAGAAAAAAAAAGAAAATCAACATTATCAGAAGTGAAATACAAAATGTATGTCATGGGGTCCAAGCCAAGTAAAGCTTGGTTAGTAACTGTTAAACTAAATAGACCTCATTTCTTCTGAAACATTTGGAAAATATCAGCTAATGGTTGATATCTTCAATCATCTCATTGTTTTGACTGGTTGAATGGATGGATGGATGAATGAGTGAATGGATGGATGTATGGATAGATGAGTGAGTGGATGGATGTATGGATGTATGGATAGATGAATGGGTGGATGGAAGGATAGGTAAGAGGGAGGGTAAGTAGATGGGTGATTAAATGGACAGATGGGTGGATGAACAGACAGACAGATGGTTGGATGGATGGATGGATGGATGGATGGATGGATGGATGGATGGATGGTTGGATGGATGGATGGGTAGATAAATGAGTGAATGGAAGGTTGGGTGGGAAGGAAGGTAGGTGAATGAGTGGTTAAATGGACGGATGGACGGATGGACAGATGGATGGATGGATGGATGGATGGATGGATGGATGGATGGATGGATGGGTGGTAAGGACGATGTGTGGTTAAATGGATGCATGGATGGATGGATGATGGATGGAAGGATGAGTGGATGGAAGGATGGGTGGTAAGGACGGTAGGTGGGTGTGTGTGTGAATAAGTGAGTGTATGTATAGATGGGTGGGTCAGTGACTAGATGGTTGGCTGGAGAGATTAGTGGGTGGGTGGATAAATGTATGGTTACATGAATGGCTGGGTATATGAGTTGAAAGTTGAATGAATGAATGTGTGGGTAGATAGATAGATAAATGGATGATATTTTAAGAAAGAAGATGTAGCTAGTGAGAAATAAATGTGTCCTCAAAATTATAATCTTACTTTAAAACAAATATCTGTACATAACAGTGAGCTGATCGCAACTTATTGTTACTTAACTTCTGCAGTTTTTACTCCTTTTATTTTTTTATACAATCCCACCCTTACTAAGGTGTGTGTCTCCACATAAGAGTTCTATGAGCCAGTGGGAATGTGGCTGTCAACAAGGAAGAACCCATGACTGACCTATGCTCTTTATCTGTAGCCTGACCCACCTAGTCTATCTTTTTTTTTTTATCTGCTAACAACTTCCATAATCTGGCCCATCTCTGTGCAGCAGTGAGGGGCAAAAGGCACTGCTGGTGGCCCATGTGAAAGCTTTCTGTGGCTCTCTAGGCCTGTGGGCGGGTGCTGGAGAACAAGGAAGCACAACTCTCTCCTGCGGGGCACTTGCTGCAGGCATCGTCCATCTAGAGACAAGAAATGTTTGGTCCACTTGTGTGTACCCAAGCAGCTGCAGTCTGTTGCAGCCGACATAGAAGAGTGAGCGGGCGGTGTTCTGGGCCTGGGAGATACTGCTGCCTGTGCTGCTACTCCGTGCATCTCACTTAATCCAGTGGGTAGAGCCACTTTGGCATTTCTTAGGGAGATGCTACATCCGTATCTAGCTAGCAGTTTCTAAGGAAGAAACCACTGCCATCTTGTGTCGTGAAGCAATCGTACCTCTTGGGCCATCAGGGCCAGGAGGTCCCCAGTCTCCAGGTGGACCTGGATCAGGAATGTCACCTTTAGCAGGTCTTCCTGGAGCACCTATGCGACCAGGTGGTCCTGGTCTCCCTGGGGAAGCACATGTTCATCCGTTAGCCTCATCACAACTGAAATGTTTGGAACTAGTTCTCGAGGAAAGATTAAAAACATGCTGCTTCTTACCTGGGGGTCCTGGGAGGCCTTTTTCTCCAGAAAGACCTGGGGGAGAAATTCCTGGGCTCCCAGGGTCACCTCTCTCTCCCTTTAGCCCAGGCATTCCCATGGGCCCAGGCGGACCCATTTCATGCAGACCTTAATGATAAAAACAGCGCCAGTATGGCATCTTTGAATTTATCCCTGTCACCTGAAAAGGACCCAGCCCTCAGCAGCAGTATGGCAGAGGAAATGGTAGGTTCTGTCGAGGGACCAAACTCTGGTTGCAATGATTCTCTAGTTCCTGAGCCCCATTTCTTGCTTATCACCTGACCTATCACACTGACCAACCACAGGTTTGTTTTCTTTTGGGGTTTTGTCCTAAATTTTAAGAAATATTAGTTTCTATACAGTTTCACAAAGCAAAAACAAAAACAAACAGAAAATTAAAGGAGATGATTATACATAACTCAGAACAAATTGCTTAGAAAATTGCTTAGAAATCTGAGTGAAGACTGGTCTACCATAATTTGAAGCTTCCCATTGAAAGGGGAGAGATTTGGTTTCTTGGAAGGGTTGAATATTTAATAAGACCAATTGAAAGAACCACGCAGCAAATCTTAGGTGACCTAAGTTACTTTTTGAATATCCAAAATCCACAAAGATTCTGTCTCTCTCCAACAGTAGAGTCACGCCTAGCTGTAAAATCCTTTTTTTTTAAACAAGTATTCAAATTCACAAGTTGGCATCAGCTACTATGTCTGATGTAGGCTATTTTAGTGGGGAAAATTATACAATAGACATATTTTAATGGAATAAGCTAAAACACGAAGTTGAAGATTAACCCGTCTGGGATATCAAAAATAACCCCAAGTTGGGAGCTGGAGAGATGGCTCAGCAATTGAGAGCACCCGCTCCTTTTCCAGAGGCCCCAAATTTGACTCAAAGCACCCATGTTGGACCACTCATAAACCATGGCCTGTAACTCTAGCTCCAAGGAGAACCAAGCACTCGGGCTCTCCCGGCACCTGTGATCACACGCATACGACCCCCACATAGATGCACATAATTGAGAATTATAAAAATAGATATTGAAGAAACTCATGGGAAATGATTCAAGTAGTTTTTCTTGATGGTCACAGTAAAGGGATGCCAACACTATTAATTAGATTAGTGCGATTATAGTGTGACTGTACCCACCACGCTACACTTAAAAAACAAGCAATGTATATTTTTAAAAAAATAACAAGATTATTTTTTTATAACATCTTGAAATCTGGTCCCATTTCACAAGAATTCAGTGTATTCAGTAAACAGACCTAAGCAACAACATGAAAAGTATTATTAACTGCCACTCCTTTGAATCAAGTTTTCTTAAATGTCTTTTTGCCTATAAACCAACCATCCACAGATAGAGAAATAATTCTAGCACTGTCTCTTTGCTCCACCATTCTTTTCAATTCACCCCAGTCCTCACGACTTGAGGAAATACCATGGAAAGATTCTACTTCATCCCTCAGTCCATGGATCAAAGTTTTATCATCAGTGGATCTGTCTTACCTGAGGTACCTTTGGCTCCTTTCTCACCCTTGAGACCGTGCAAGCCGTTCAGACCAGGAGACCCGGGGGACCCTGAAAACACAACACAGGTTCTGTGTCTCAACGGTTAGGCCAGCTATTGCTTACTAGTTTTCCTGGTCTGGCTACAGTATGATGCCTACACCAGGGGAGAGTGAGCCAAAGGCAGGAAGCAGACAGATCTCAGGTCAGCATAGGGACCAGAAGCCAGCCTGAGAGCTTTTCAGCACCAACATTTGCTGAAGATGTTTTTTCCAATAAGAAGACTTAACAGATACATCTCTTTGGCTTGTTTTGTGACTAACCCATGATAGTCTAGAACTGCCACACTTGGGTGCAGGAAGTGACCTTTGGTTTGATGACGATAAAATCTATTTAGGCAAGGATAGAGATTGGATGGCAGTAAACCCAAGCTCAGTGCTTCCCAGTTTGAGTCTTCACTTTCCACCAGTGTGTTCTGGTCCTAACTCCTTCTAGATTCAGTCACGGTAATGACGCAAAACAGCAGGATGATTCGTGCTGCGGTGTGTGGGGACGGCCTGTTCTCCTTGGTTTTCGGTTGGGCACTGAACAACACTGGAAGACAGACCTGTGAGTCGAGCTCAGCTCTAGCTATCTCTCTGCAGCTATTCCTTTCAGAATTGCCCTGACACTTCCTTATAGCAACAAACTGACTTTGTGGTGGTCTCTCAGTTCAAGCCTTATGCCCCCACTGATGTCGGTACACATGGAATTAGACTAACCAAGAGGCATTTAAGTTATCTGGAGACAACTATGAGCCAGACTTGACTTTAGTTACTATCAGACACATCCACTGGAAAGTTTTTCTTAGGGTTCTCCATCAGTAAATGCTGGGTTGTGTTTAATGTTTCCAAACAAGAGGTTTCTAACAGGCCAGCATGAATTTGAGACCAGGACTGAGGAGGCAGAGATGTAAGAAATATCGTAGAGTCCCTCGAGTGTGCAGAGCCCGGCCACACGCAGTCCCGTGTGTCTTGTCCCACTGTGTGATCCTAGGAAGGAAGCTTTCTCAGCCTTTGGCCAAACCCAATGACCCGCCTAGCTCATTGCTGGACTTTCTATCCGTTAGCTGTCCTTTGCCACCCAGAAGGAAGCCATCCTCCACACAGCTCATTCACCTAGATTAGCATTCTATTGGTTTGTGACAACACCACACTGATCTCACGTGACCAAATGTACAGGAAGTACCCATGGTCTCTCCATAGGGCTTCTTGGATGGATTGCCTCTGCCAGGCTGTCCAACAACCATGCCTTTGGGCAGCCAACTTCCTGGCTCACGGGTAAATCAGACCCCAAGACCAAACTCTACTAATCTTTCTATCCCACAAGGAACATAATTTCTACACCTCATAAGTATCAAGCAGATGTTTGTAAAAAATAAAGAAAGGAGTACGAGGGTTGAAGAGACGAGAGAAGGCTTTGTTTAAAGAGTAGACTAAAGTTCTTGAACTCTGCTTGCCTGCCACATTTTTTTTCTAATATATTTGTGGAACAAATACAATTCCCAGAAGTTAGAGATATCTTCCTGTGGGTAAATAATCCCAGGGCTGGTTCCACGTTGTTTGGTAAAGCAGGTTCTCATGGAGAACCCTGATCGGAGAACAGCATAGTTATTGACTCCAGTCTGTTTAATATCGGTACTTGAAACAGACACCCGCTGTTCTCCTTCTCAGATTGCAAATTCATATTGATTCCAATGAGCCATGTTTTCTTGCGCCGAGAAAAAAGATGGGGGGGGGGCGGGAATGTGTCCTTATTTTCCCCAAATCTCTTATTTTCTAACTGCTTTTCACAGCCCTGGCTTAGCTTATTTTCCAGTTCTCTTCCCTATTTTATGAGCCAGTATTTCAAGTTTGCACCAAAAGAACACAGCGACCTTCTTCGCCTGCCAAATCTGGATATTTATTGCAATTTATCTAAAATGATAATAAATTTTTCGAGACTACTTTGCTATGTCTATGTGTTTTGATCTCCAGTGTTAGCCACCAAGATTGATGGCCAGGGGACTTGGCTAAAGGAGAACTGTCCTCACCTCTGCCAACTCTCCATTGTCACAGCCACATACCCAGATCCTGGGCTGTCACAGCCCAGCCCCTTGCCATTGTTGAACTGGCCGACCCTTATGTGACCCAATGTTATCTTTCTAAATTGAATGCAGCTACATCTGGGTAGGGTTTTCAGCATAATTTCCCCCTTTGACTGAAAGCTTTTATCAATCCCATCTCTAAATCAGAAAGTTGTTCATGCATAAAATATATACAGTGCAGATGAAGGGCAATTAGGCAAACAAAGCACATTCCTGGGTAATGAGGACTTTTTATTCACCTCTCTGATAGTCCTTCTGTTTAACAGCCACCATTTAAGGCTGCACCAGGCTGCACTCAGGGACCAGGATGCTCATGCTCCAGTCAGTGAAGCTAACCTCCACCCCAGCACATGGTGCCTTCTCTCTGTATTAGAGAGTCCACTCGGTGCCAGAATCCCCACTCCCAGGTTAGAGCTTTGTGGGAAAGCCAGAAAAATGTTATTCTGTACTCCCAGGTACTGGCAGGGCTTAGATTTTAAGGGGGAGACCAATGTGCTTTTGCATGTCTGGGACCTTTAGCATTGGAGTCCACATCCTAAGACAGTCCCAAGAAAAACGAGGCAGCTGGCCACACTCACGTTAAGGTTGATGGACAAGAGAAATCTTCACAGCTATAGGCAAAGGTTGAAAAGCCTTGAAAACCCTTATCAAGAACAGATTCTAAAATAAGATTAAATTAAATTTTTTTTCTAGCAAATACACGAGTGCCTACTGAAAGGATAAATATGGCTTCCTAATGCACAGAGTTCCATCTCCCAAGAGCATAGCTCATGACAGGCATTGAAGAGACAATGAGTCACAAGAAAGACATAATCCCTGACCTGACAGGACAAAGAAGCAATGAAATCTAGTTTGCTAAGTGCTGGGTGAGAGACGGGAGAATAATTCAGTTCCAGAAGCTGGGGGGAATGTAATGTTGCTCTGATTGTCATGGCCCTCTGATGGAAGGCATTTTCTTTCTCATCAAAGGCATTTGATAGTACCTTCCAAAAGTGAACTCCTGGGGCCAGGAAAATGGCTCAGTCAATGCAGTGCTTGCTATATAAGGATGAAAGCCTGCATTTCATCCCCAGAGCTTATATGTTTAAAAAAATCTGGGTGCATATTTGTAACCCCAGCACTGTGGGAGCTGAGACAGGTTGATCCCTATAGCTCATTGGCCAGTTATGGTCCAATCCAATGCTCCCTGAGGCCAGCAGTGGGTCCAGTCTATCACTCACTGAGTTTCGGGTTCAGTGAGTCTCCAGTTAGTTTTGTCAACCTGACACAAGCTGGAATCACCTGGGTAGAAAAACTTTTTTAAAAAAAAGATCTTGGTTACAAAAAAAAAAAAAAAAAAAGCATATTCTATGAGAGTGAAAGACGCTGCCTCAAAATAAATAAATAGGTGGAAAACAGCCAAGGAAGACACCTCTGACCTCTGATCTCCACCCGCACGCAGGCACAAGGGCAGATGGACACGGATACACACCCCTCTCCACAAACGGAAAAGTGAAGTATGTCGCTCGCCACCAGCCATGGCCACACAGCAGATAACTCTCAGTAGGTTTTCATCCTCCTTGTGTTGTGTGGATGTACAACGAGAAAGACATGTTTCCCTTTTAGAGAAAGCATGTAGTTAGAAGCCAGCAATCACGCCGCTTGTATAGTGTGTCTAAGTTAACGTTTAATTCTTACTGGACACAAGCAGGACTCAAAATTCCATACAGTCTGTGTACGCAGAGCAAACAAATCAGAGTTCAGCAGCTGGTTTGTTCAAAGGAGAGAGCTGGTTCCCCTGACTCACTCAGAACATATTTCAAATATTTAGTTTCTCTGCTTAAAGTGTTTCTGCTGGATCCTGCTTCATTTTTTACATCAATACAAAAAACCCGCAACAATGGATTTATGCTAAGATGTTTTGAGTTTTAACAATGTATCCCACTGTTTTGTTTTGTTCCATTTGGCTGGATCATTTACTGTGTCCTTTGCAGTGAAACAGCGTCCCCGAGTGGTAGCAATGAGGCACTGCAGCAAGGATCTGCAGAGGGAGTAAATGCCCCTTGATCTGTTTCCTCCCAAAGCCTCTCAATGCACAACATTGGGTGGAAATTGGCAACTCCTTTAAAGGAATTTTATTATGAACTAAGTTCACACCCATTAGTTGTTTTGGTTTTTTTTTGAAGCGATGTCATACTGAAGGTATTTGATAAATGTTCAAAAAGGAAGAAAGAACATATTACAGCCACCTGCAGGCACTCAGACATGCTCCCTGTTGTGTGCAATTGAAAGGCCGTGGAGTGAGAGCCCTTAACAATGGTAAATGTTTTCTCTTGAATCCCCAGCAAGTCCTTCCAGACTGGAAGAATGTTGATGTCAAAGAGGAGGCCAGGAGGTCTGCAAGGGTTGCCAGAGGCAGGAAGTGTCCACAAGCACCAACCAGAGGAAAAGCTCAGAACCACGGCCTTCATCATTTCGTGTGAAATATTAAAGCTGTCACACGTCTGGTTTTCACATTACTACAAATGTCAGCGGAGATGGAGACGATACCAAGAGACTGGATGCCCTAGCAAGAGCTTTTTCTATTATGTTATTTGGTTGCCAGCAAATGCTTGAGTGTGCCGGAAAAGGAGACCTTCCCCTGTCTGCAGCATTGCAGAGAAACACACCCTGCACTGCTGCTTGTGAAACACTGCAGGTCTCTAATAGCGGAGGAGTGAAGAGCAGAAAGGGTGAGAAAAAGCAGAATTTGGATTTTCTTTTTCTTTTTTCTTTTTTTTATTTATTTATTAAGGATTTCTGCCTCCTCCCCGCCACTGCCTCCCATTTCCCTCCCCCTCCCCCGATCAAGTCCCTCTCCCTCATCTGCTTGAAGAGCAATCAGGGTTCCCTGACCTGTGGGAAGTCCAAAGACCGCCCACCTCCATCCACGTTTAGTAAGTTGAGCATCCAAACTGCCTAGGCTCCCCCAAAGCCAGTATGTGCAGTAGGATCAAAAACCCATTGCCATTGTTCTTGAGTTCTCAGTAGTCCTCATTGTCTGCTATTAAGTCCGGTTTTATCCCATGCTTTTTCAGACCCAGGTTAGCTGGTCTTGGTGAATTCCCGAAAGATCATCTCCATTGTCTCAGTGTGTGGGTGTACCCCTCGCGGTCCTGAGTTCCTTGCTCGTGCTCCCCCTCCACCAGCAAAGCGTTTAATTCCAGGAGTGGTTTCTAACTCTTCTCCGAGGAAGTCCTTTCATTTTGACTAGCGTTTAATTCATGTGTATAAGCCACTGACCTGCAGACAGCTGGGACCAAAGGAAGGAAAGTGGAGCCAGAGGGACGTAACTTACCAGGGTGTGCAGAGGAAAACTTGGCCCCCACCCGCTGTTTGAACTACAGACCCCCGACTTTCTAACTACTAATTCACCAACCAAAAAATTTATTGTGTATCAACTGGTACCAAAGACATTTTTTTAAAAAAGGTCTTTTTTTTTTTAATCATATTCTGTTGGTAAGAAAGTCCTCTGCAGGTTTGTGCTAGAGCTATGCTCAGAGCACACAGACAAAGCGTTTGTCTAGAACAGGAGAAGCGGACCAATGAGAGGGGAGGAGACAGATGAATGTAAGGACATGAATGCTGTGGAATAATCCTTCTGTACATCGTGAACACGTGTTGCTCTCTTTGATAATAAAAAGCTGATTGGCTGATAGCTAGGCAGGATTTTAGGGCAGAGAGAATGCTGGAAAGAAGGGCGGAGTCAGAGCAGGTCACCAGAAGGAACAAGACATGCTGGAGGACAGGTAAAGCATGAGCCACGTGGCAACACATAGATTAATAGAAATGGGTTAATTTAAGTTGTCAGAGCTAGTTAGTAATAAGCCTGAACTATTAGCCAAGCATTTGTAATTTATATTGTCTCTGTGTCGGTTATTTGGAAATCAAACTGGTCACAATACTGATGACAAACTCCGCCTACCCATAGATATTTGTGAATAGTGAGTATTCTGTGCTGTACCTTGTTATATTATATCCAGACAAATAATCGGACCACTGTTGACTTTAAAAACCAAAAACTGCCATCAGGGCAAGTGTTTCTCTATCTAACAAAGAAAGCAAATAGAACAGTATGTGTGTTTATTTTCTGGAAAGCCCTCTTGTCTTTTCACCCCATGACCGGTATGCATTTATTGATGCAGACAAATGCCTAAGTCTTCGCCCTCGGTGTCCACCACTCTCCTATAGCTGAACGCTTTCTCAATCAGTGCCCACAGTGTTGGGAACATTTTTATCCTTTCCACTGTGCTTTGCTTTCACATAATGGGCTAACAAAGTTAAAAGCTGTGCTTCTGATTTTATCTACAAAAATGGAGCGTGCCCTATATGCTCTATAAACGTGATGGACAGAGAGTGCTTATGATATCCTGTAACTCAAGAAATGGGCATTCCTGCAATTCTAAGTTTCTAATCGCAACTAGTGCCTGAAAAGCTGAATGGCTACCAAGCTATTTCTGTTAGTTCAAGAACACCTGGGAACCCGAGTGCCGCCCTCCTGACCTTGTGTGACCACCACGCCCTTCTCGGGTTAGATGGGTGACCCCAGGGCCTCTGGGAGTTCTCTTTCTATCTTATCACCCAATGGATCTGTTCTGTCCAGCAAGTAATTTACCCACAGAGTTCAAGACTGATTCTAAAGGTGTTTTGCTTTCACTTTATTTATTTGTTTATTATAAAGGTATTTATAATAGCTTAATACAGACAAGCATGCCCTTAATTCTGAAATTTCTCTTTTGTGGGTATAGGAGATCACTACCTAATGCCTTCTTTACCAGTTCGCAGGGTTCAAATGCTTGCCAGCTCTGGTGCTGTGGTTTGGACATGGTCCGTGTCTCCCTAGTTCATATGTGAAACTCTGACTCCCATGTTAGGTATTAGGAGAGTAGAGACGCTTAACCCAACTGCTCTCGCATTGGAGGCCAGACCTAGCTCTTTTAGGAATAGCTCCATGAAGGCTGGAATCATGCATATTTTCTTTAAAATGACACCCAACACCTAACACAGAATCTAGGGCATAAAAGGAGCTTGGTTATCAGTGGAGGCAAAGGGGCAGGGTGCACAGAAAGACAAGCACCACACCCTCAGAAGAAATAGAAGGGGAGCAACCAAGATCCAGGGTGAAGAAGGCAAGCAAAGATGGGTGTGGCCTCAAGCCGTGGAAGGAGAGGGTGTTAGTGGTGGAATCCTTGAGAGATTCCCAATCAAGCAGAGCCACAAGTCCAGGAAAGGAGCAATGGCTTTGCCCCCCATGGGCTGGAGGTCTCTGGAAGGCTGGGTATTCTCCCTACTTACCTTTTACTCCCGGAGGACCTGGCCTCCCTAAACCTCCCGGGGAACCTCTTGGCCCAGGGTCTCCCGTTTCTCCTGGGTGGCCCTTCAGCCCAGGCATCCCTGGGTCACCTGGGGACAGGAGAGAAGATTTCGAGATAATGACCATAAGTAGCATTCCCTATGTAAGGCCACCTATGCTTTTCAATAGACCAGGGACACTTTTTCTTTCTAGATATTTTTAGCTCTAAGGAGACAAATGCTTAATTTCAGAAAGATACAGTTCGAAACAGTTGAAGTTGCCAATGATGAGTTTAGCTGGTTTTTTTTTTCCTTCCTGAATTGAAAGGAAAAGGATCATTAAGACCCTGAGCTGTGTATGGGTTATTGCTTTAGGGAAGGGAGACAGCCTCACAAATGACAGAGGGATGAGAAGAAATGGCCTGCCTGTTCTGTCAGTCACCTTCTGTGGCTGGTGCAGAGCTGCTTGGAGTAAAGTCGTTAGTGTAACCCTGTGAAGCTGGACTGGGTTTGGGCAGTGAAGGGGTAAATGTGCATGCCCTGTCTGGAGGCACAGTCAGGGAAGCGGAAGTCTCTAAGTAAAGAACCACTCTTTCCAGTACACCAAGTCACAGGAATGCTCAGGAATTTTCAAGGCCTTCTTGCAAGGTACCTGGATATCCTGGTGGTCCAGAAGAGCCAGCTTGTCCAGGTCTGCCCGGTGGTCCTCTAGGCCCATCACCTCCAGGAAAGCCTTGCTCTCCAGGGGCCCCAGGATGTCCTAAGGAAGGAAGAAAGGATCAAATTCCTATTAGGTGTAGAATGATCTTTGAAATGGCAGCTAACAGCCAACTTCTAGCCTCACTCAGTTGTGGTTTGTTTGTTTGTTGTTGTTGTTGTGTTTAAACTCTTTTCAATTGGTAAAAAAGACATGATTGAGGAAAATTTGATGAGGAAATTCCCATATTCCTCCTCACATCGTACCACAGAATTCCATCTGGACACCCACATACAAGTAATCTCCACAATTTTGTTTTCTGTCTCTAAAACTAGTATTGTATCACCAGCAGTTTTCCAAGCTTGTCATAGTTTATCACTTGCAAATAACTTCTTGATTCAATCTTATTTAAACTAATCAATCTAATTTCCCCTACCGCTGGCTATGCAAGTACTTCTAATTCTTTTCGCTTTTGTGAGTAGTGATCTTTATATACATATATAATCTCTTATTTATTCTTTGACAATTTCCCAGGTGTATGCTTTGATCATACTAACCCACTTCCCACCCCCACTCTCTTTTATAGATCTTTAACCATGTTCTCTCCTTTTGAACTATTTCCTTAGGAAAAAATGTCTCAGGCACAGAATTTCTTGGTAAATAGTGTGATATCTGGGCTTTTCTAAAATACATTTTTAAATTTTAAAGGATTTTAAAGTAAAACATAACCATTGTGGAATTCCATCCTGAAATGCTTCAGGAGGTATGCCTGAAAAATAAATCTTCCTATGTTGCTGAAATAACACTGTGGCAGCCAAGATAATTAATAATCAGTCCCAAAGATCATCTAAGGCTCACTACAGACACAAGTCCACTCCTGCCCTGTTGTGCTTATAGCAATCCTCACGAAATTCTACACCTCACAATTCTGCACATTGTGCTCAATGGGCCTCTTAAATTAAAATACTAAAAGATAAAAAAATTAAAGTCTCTAACAGTCCCTTTCTCATGACCGTAACTTCCCATGGAGAAGATGTTGGCTGCCCTCTATGCCTCCTAGAACAGGCTTGGTTTTTGACAGGTTACCTGCATTTGGAAGAAGGTACTGCACCTGCAGCCACCACCCACGTGCCACCTTCCCACCACCCTACAAACAGCACCCTGAGAATGAGCCATGCTCTCACTGAAGACTTTGGGTTGCTTGTCAGGGACCATTGTCCTAAAGATGATAGTAGGGACCATTGTCCTAAGGATGTTTGCAGAGAGCCCCACATCCCAACTATCTTGAGAACTGTTTGTTAATGGAACCACAAAAAGAATGTTTCTGCTTACACGAAAAACACCAAGTATGCTAACTGGTGACCTTTGCTACCCCGCCAAGTTTTTTCTTACCCCTACCGCCCACCCCAGGCCAAGTTCCTCATTCAAGGGCTATATAAACTGTAACCATTACCCTAATAAAGTGAGACCTTGACAGTTGAATTCTGCTTGGTCTCCTTCTTTTCTCTCGCCCATGATTCTTACAGGTAGAACTTCTACAGACCCTGAATAACTGGACCAGCTGGACGGGTCAGTTGCTAACCCTGTTTTTGGTCATTTGCAACTACCCTGGAGGTTCTACCAGGCCTCTCCTATCAGGAAGGGTCTTCCTCTTCAACTGAGTGTGCAGGGCAGATGCAGAGTGGTTCTTGCCTCAAGCATTCTCTAGGCCTTCAGTGTCGCATTGGGACTGCTGAGACCGCTAGCATAATGGATTGAGAAGCTACTGAATTCTCAGACCCTCCAGTGATCAGGTAGCCAGACTGCCCACACTCTCCTGTGTAAGCCAATCAAATAAATCCTTTTTTGTAATATAATATTATTACATAACGTGTGGGTATTATTACAGTGTAATAATATATAATCCATTGATTTTTATTTTATTTTTTTATTTTTTATTTTTTGGTTTTTATTCCCCTAGAGAATGCTGATTGCACTTTAAGTTGTATTTATTTTATTACTAGAAAGATGGCTATTTCCCCATACGCCTATTTACATGTATAACTTTGATTGAAATTTATAGTGAACCAATAGTCTATGCTGAAAAATCGATGGCTGAATCTTCAAATAAAATATACACCTTTGCATTTCCAAATCCATAGCAGGATAGCGTTCGTTACAGCACTGAACTAACTGATGCCTGTGCCTGCTGACGGATCGAATGTACTATCCCATGGCCCTGCTCTGTGTATTCTGATTGATCCCAAACACCTTCCTGCAAGGGACCCATGGTATCATTGTCAGGTCTAGCATGTATTCAAAATTGCACCCCAAAGTTGCGCTTGTGTTGAGAACAGAACTTCAGGAATAATTTGACCTGTATTTTTCTTGGAGATGAAGTGCACGGATGTGGTTAGAGTTGACCCAGTACAATCTTACATAATCCTGGACTCGCTACTCTCTATACATCCTCACGGAGGTCACTCTAGTACAACCTTACATAATCCTGGACTCACTACTCTCTATACATCCTCACAGAGGTCATGCTAGGGCAGTGCGAGGATTCCTAGCCAAGGAAAACAGCGTACCCAAACTCTGGGCTGATGAATAATAGAACCATTTTTTAAAACTCTAAGTTGAAGCCATAGCAAATAAGAAACCAGAGCAATTTAAACACTGATGACCGCAGGACACCCGGTCAAGCGGGGCAAGGCATATTGTCTGGGAAAACTTGACTTGGTATGAATTAACCTCAGATTTAGGGTCTTCAACTTTAAATACTAGGCCACGTAAAATGGCCCTCGTTTGTGCCATCTGTGCTACTTTGAGCCTGAAGATTTTATGTCTTCAGAGTTTATGACAAAACTGCCCATAAGCACAAGAACACATATTACTGTTTGGCTGACTTCACAATAGTGAAGTCACCCGAGCTGACGCTCTGTGTGGAGTTTTCAGTGCACAAGCGACTTTGATTTGATGTTCTCATCAGACAGTCTATTTTGGAAAACAAAACAGAGCTCCTGACAAATGGAACTTCAAGGTGATGCGTGGATGTCCTGGTTAGTTTTTGGGTCATCTGGGAAGAGGGAAGTTCAATTGAGAAAAAAGTCTGCATCAGATTGTCCTTGCAGGCAAGTCTGTGGGGGCATTTTCTTGATTGATGATTGATGTGGGAGGGACCAGGCCACTGTGAGTGGTGCTACTCCTGGGCAGGTAGCCCTGAATTGTGTAAGAAAGTAGGTTGAACAAACCATGGGAAGAAAGCCAGTAAGCAGCGTTCCTCTGTAGCTTTTGCTTTGCTTCCTGCCTCCAGATTCCTGCCTTGAGTTCCTGCCCTGACTTATTTTCATGTTGGACTACAAATCATAAGATGAAATAAACCCTTTTCTCTTGAAGTTACTTTTGGTCATGGCACTTTTCACAGCAATAGAAAACAAAATATGACAATGGCATTCTAAATACAAAGTCTTAGTTGGCAGGGAAACTATGTGAAGCCAAGCCTAGATTTAAGCCTAACCATCACTGACTGATTGCACTTGGGCAAAGTGACTTAACCAGCCACCAATAGGTGGCTGTTCACTCTGTCCATACAATGTATACGCCTGTGCATGTATCTTTTGCACTCTCCTGATTATTAACTTCAGATATGCTCCTAGCAGAAGAATTCCTGTGTTAAAAAGCAAGCATATTTTAAATATTGGTGCATTTTTCTACAGGGTCCAAACCAAAGTGCAAATTTCAACCTACCTTGTGTACCTGTGTGCTCCTTGCCATCAGTGGGAGAAAGGATTCCAGGATAACTTTCGCCATTTTAAATGACAGAGGTGGCAAAATAGTCTGAATTTTAATTTGTGGAATATTCACTTTGAATATCCAATATGAGTAGGCAGAAGGGAGTGTGTTGCTGTGCCGATGCTATTGGTCACAGGAGCCATTGTAGGAATACATTGAGGGCTCCAAGAGCCTGGTCCTGGTATACTTCTGGGTGAAGGATGCCACACAGAATTGTTTTGATACATACATTAATGGGCAAATGGTAAAGAAAATATTGATAGGCTAATTCCCAGTGATCACTGTAAAAGTAATTAAATTGTGTTTCAAATTAAGTCTTCTTTCTTAGAGTAGGAAAATGTGCATCTATACCTTGGTATCCAGGACTACCTGGCTCACCCTTCGGACCAGATGGACCACGCTGACTGGCAGGGTCGCCTTTGCTTCCTGTGAGTGATACAATACCAAGAGTATTAGTTAGAAAAATACTGTTAGGCTTCATATAAGTAACTTCCATGGTGTTTGTCTTCATAATCTCGCTTCATGTTTTCCTGGGGGCTTTTTAAAAACTATGTTTGATCCTAATGAAGAACAATAGAAATATAAATGGAAGATGTGATTTATGATTTTTAAAAGATTGACGCCATGTGTATGAATGTTTGGCCTGCATGTGTGTGTGTGTGTATGCCCTGTAAATGTCTGGTGCCTATAGGGGTTACCAAGACAGTCAAATCTCTCAATGTTGTTTGAAAACATTTAAGCTTTAATAACTTCAGTATATTTGCTTGTTTGTCTGTCAAAAAAGTAAATAAAACTTCTCTTTTTTTTTTAGAGGATCTTGACTTGTTAAGAGTACAATTTAAGTTGCATTTACAAGGCCATATAGTTATGAGCACATGGTAGGCTTACAAATAAAGTTTTATTGGAATGTCGCTGAGTAGTTGTGGCTGAAACTATGCCCCACAACATTAAAAAGAAATAACTTATGACGCTTTAGAGAAAAGAAAATTTTTATCTTTAATTAAAGGTAAAAATAATTCGAGTATATGTTACATCTGGCTTGAAAATTATTAAGTAAACAATTAATATCTGGTGGGGATTTATGTTCTGTGATTCTTACAAGTAGAATCCCAATAACCGAACAGAGGAAATCTGTAAGTGAGTGGCTGGTTCCTATGGAGCACAGGATTTCTGAGTCAAAGTGGACACTCTCTAGAAATGAGGATTTGGCCGGTTGCACTGGCTGCAACCGGAAAAGTGGTCTACATAGACAGCTTCTGAGACTTTCACAGAGAGGAAGGCTCATGATGAGCCTGCAGGCATCCCATCTAGGGGCCTTTGTCCCTGGGTGGAAAGCTTCAGTGTTCCTCTGTTGGGAAGAGTTGCTGCTGGATTCTAACTAGTGTGATGCACCTCATCCTTGAAAAGATGTTCACTCACAGGGTTACAACACCCAGAACTCTGGGCCTGACAGCTGTGAACATGTTCTAAGTCATACCTTTAGGTCCTCTTGCTCCATCATCTCCTGAGAATCCAGGGGGACCTGGAGAACCTGGATCACCCTGGTAATTAATGGAACAAAAATAAGACCCTAGTTGGGTTTTCCATGCAACGGCACAAACATGCTGTGGTTTTCTGCAGCCAACTTGGTGTTTGTGATTGACAATGGTAAGGAAAATGCTTGAAATATTGCTTACTGTATCTGTGTTTTACAAGCTGGTAAAACTCCTCCAGAATTAGAGCTATTCATCCCAGCAAGAAGCATAGAATTGTATATAAATGATTACCAAAGGGTAACTGTGTCCTACTATTTGAATTTACAGTTTGATCAAACCAGTTGACATAAAATAAAATATTGAAAGTAGTGCTGTGGCATAAATTTTAAAGATCCATTTTATTCCAAAAGATGGAAAGCCAACCACTTTATACATTTTCCAGGAGTGTGTTACAAGCTACTTCATTATATTTTTTGGTTTCTCAAGAGGAATGTTACTCATGATTATGAAGGCCAAGTACATTTAAAGTGAAATACATACAGTCTTCAAACAGATGGGAAGGCTTGGAAACCAGAGTTTGGGTAGAGTTCAGGATTTTTTTCCCCAATAAAGCATCAGTCAAGAGGCAAGTCTCTACAAGTTATTTAAGCCTGGGCTGGAATGTGTGAATCACATGACTTGCTCATCTACAGCAGGACAGCCAGTTCTGAGCACTGGCTGGAAATTTCAGTTATGTCATAAGCTTTTGGAAGGCTCCTTTTTTTCTTTATGCTACCTCTTACTCTCAAATAACCATAAATGACAAGGACACGTACTGGCAAATTATGAATTTTTGTGGGATCCCGAGAGCAGATAAAGTTTATTTCTTCTGTCTTATAGGGGCAGCTCCTCACCTGGTCACCTGGAAATCCTGGAAAGCCAATGACTCCCCTTAATCCAGGTGAGCCTGGAGGGCCAAGGGGGCCGGGAGGCCCGGGAGGCCCATTTAACCCAGGCGGTCCTCTGTGCAATCCAGGTACTCCATCTCTTCCGGGATCGCCTCTTCCCCCTTGCATCCCTGAACTTCCTTTATCACCTGTAGAGGTCGGAAGTGTTACAAATCCCTTGGCTGAAATCTTAGACTAAGTGGAGATAATATTGAATGCCTCGGTTCTACTTGTGAAAGATGAAGACAATGAAATTGGAGGTGTTGGCATCTGTTCAAAACCACATCTCTGTGGTTTCTGTCTTTGGCAGCCTCACTATGAAAGGAGCTGCTAGAAATAGACAGGAAGCCATGGGTAGAAGGAGGGACCAGACAAGGTCATTTGCTACAGGATATACACCTTACAAACAAAGAAGAATTCAACCCAGAGAAGTTAAAACACTTTCTCCTAATGGCTAGCTAAACAGAAACCTAGGACATAGCCAAGCAGATTAACCCTGAACTTGAGAAAGAAAACAATTTCAGTTGACAAAAATCCTTACCCTGCCACGTTTCAGAGGACTAGCAGCATGTCATCAGGATGCTTTTTAGAAAAATATGGTCCCTGGTAAGCCTAGATCTGTAGATTCAGGATCTGGGATTTAAACAAGATCCCTAGGGGGATTTATATACACACTCTAGTTTGAGAGAGACTGGTCAAAATGACACAGGCAGCCCCAGATATTCATGTCTGCTTTCCAAAACTGAGGGGGTTTAAGCCTGGAGGCAGTAATTTATGTATACCTTGTCTTGATCCCAGTGTGGAAGATCCACATCTATAAATACATATCAACTCCAACTATTTTTAGCATGGAAAAGCCAACATGTTACTGGAAAAGTTAGCAGAGTGTAATTACATTTCCTACTTTGTTATTAGTGGGTAAGTTGCCTAACATACTGGCTTGCCTGAATGATCTATAAAATGCCAACTTATTTGATAAGTATCATTTACCTCTCGGTCCTGGGAACCCATCATCTCCTGGCTGCCCCGTTTCCCCAGGCTCCCCCTTTCTGGAAATGATGACTGTTTCTCCTGCATCACCGGGAGGTCCTCTGTCTCCTGTAAATGTTATTTATATGAGAAAAACACAAACACATGCACGCTGCACATGTAACTCATCTTCCATGGCATGTCACCTCCTTTATAAAGCCCACCTACCCCCACTAATCTGTATTCACGGCTCCCTCAGTATCAGTCCCAGAGACTGAAAATTCCCCCCTTGTCACCACTTGTCCACTCCTGGGACCAGGATGCAGTTGGTACACTCAGTAAATCTGCTATATTTATCCCAAATATCCCAGGATCCTCTGTGAGTTAAGACATTTGTAATGTCATCATCCACAAGACTGTTTGCTCATTCTGTAGAAGCTGGATCATCCACACACCAGTCCAGTGTCCCTTTCTACCTCACAACCCTTCTTTCCCGGCTCCGTAAGCTAAAAGGACAAACACATATTTCAATCTGGTTCTCCACATGGGGACTTCCAAAAAGTGGGAACTGGGTCACACACCCCAGCTTATCTGGAAACACTGTCCTGCCCAAGCACTGCTGAGACTGGCTTAGTAGCCCAATGTGATGGGAGGGCCTGGTTAAAAGGGAATTCTGTGAATCTGTGGCTATAGCATTAGTAGTTTAACGTCAGCAGTAGGGAGACTGTTTATGGTGCCAGGGGCGTAGTTACACAATGATAATTGGCAAGCACTGTGGGGGGGGGGGATTTTCCTTAGAGAACATTCATTTTGGGGGAGTTTACAAGTGCAGCATTAGCCTTGATCCACTGTTTAATTCTCTGTGGAGTGACTAATAATGTGATCCGAAACACCTGCAAATGTCAATTGTCTTACATAGCAAAGAGATTTTTGATCCTTATCATGTTAAATTCCTTAATTCTGTGTAAATAGTTTATAAGGTAATAAAACAAGCAAACAAAAAAATAAGGACAGAATCAAAAAATAATGAGAAGAAAGCGTCATTTGAATAAAACTGGAGGCCATTTTGCCAGAGAGCTTGAAGAGTTGAAAACTCCTTCCAAAGACTGTCATGCATTGATTTTATTGCTAGAAACACTACTTTCTTTCCTGCAGCAGCAGCTGAGAGACCAAAGAAAGCATCTATGCTGTAAAAGGAAGCTTCTATGCTGTAAAAGAAAGCATCTATGCTGTAAATGGTTAAGGGGGGCAGGATTCAAAATTTGAAACCCTGAACAATATTTTATGAGAATTATATACAAATCAAATTTCATTGTCTACAACTGAAATTTTGTTGCAACTTTCACTTTTATCTTGGTCGTGTGTTGACTCTGGTGGTTTCGTGTGCCCAGGCCAAGGTGTATTGCTGTGGCAGAGGTCATTCGGCCTCCAAAGCCTGAAACGTCTTACAGAGAGTGACCCCCAGGAGAGTAAGGTCTCTGAAGCCCCGTGTTTATACATCAATGCATTAAGGACCTGTTGTTAGCATCTCCGACATGCGAGTGTTCATTTACCTTAGTTATATGTGATAAGATTGCAAGGCAAGGAAAATGAATTCCCAAGACACCATAGAACCAAAGAAATCCATTTAACATTTAACCAAACACTGGGACAAGCTCATACCGTCCTCCACCCCAGTGTTGTTAAACCCACTTGCCTTTGGCTCCTTTCTCTCCCACGTCTCCCTGAGAGCCAGGCCAGCCCTGCTCTCCAGTTTCTCCCTTTCTTCCAGGTTGTCCATCTGGGCCTGACCTTCCTCTCTCTCCTGGAAAACCACGGTAGCCAGGCGGCCCTGGGTGTCCTGGTCAAGTGAGAACATGGAGTTTTAGGGAAGCACTTTGAGGCTAGTGTGGTTCTTTCAGGTCCCTGGTCACCCAGTGATATAAATTCTGCCCAACATTGTATGCTGAAAGAAAGTCATTAATTTGAGTCTGACTCTGGTCTCAAACATCCGTGTTCTCCCACCCACTCCTCTTTCCCTGATCTATAGACCTAACGTCCACGCACTGTTGTTCTGGGGGGCCGGAGCCCACCATGTTTTGAGAGCACCAAGAGAAAGGACAAGGGTAGAGGAAGGGCCCATCCGAAATGAAATGTGTTATCCCTGACCTAGTGATATCATCTGTACTGCCTGGTCCTGTCAGCTGGGGTGCCTGGTCCTGTGAACCCCAACATGTCACCAGGCTTTTTCTCAACTTACCCACATCAGAACATTCTGTCACTAAATAGGCTAACACAGAAAAAAGAGCAGGGCCAAGCTAAGCTAACAAACACATTCTGTTAGTGTAAGTCTTGCCTAAGAAGTTTCGTGTGGCAGTTGAGTTGGAGTTGATGAATTTGGGAGATTTACTGGGAGAGCCCTACTCACCCTTTGGGCCTGGAAGGCCAGGTGGGCCATCATCTCCAGTGGGGCCTGGAGTCCCAGGAGGCCCTCGGAAACCATCTGCTCCTGGGAGGCCTGGGAGACCAGGGAGGCCCTTCATCCCAGCTGGTCCAGAAGGCCCCATGTCTCCTGACTGGCCTTTCCAACCTGGGGCCCCTGGGACAAAGCACAATAGCCCTGAGGCTGGAAAACTTAGAACTTTCTTCGAACATTCACAGGAAAAACACATTCTACAGAGCTTAAACTTGTGGCACATTAAACAAGAGAAAACAATACTAATCAGTTAAACTGACAGGAGCAACTCTGCATCTGCCTATAAATATGTTTTACTGGATGTTATGAAAAAGGGAGCAGAGATCAGCTGGATATTTATCCCCCTGAAAGGAAGAATGAAGATTGTACAGTTATAGTATATGTATAGTATATACATATACTATACTATATATGTATGTATATATATACTATGTATATGTATACATACTATAGTATATACATATACTATACTATATACTATATATAGTATAGTATATGTATATGTACAGTATATAGTACATGTATAGTATATATGTTCTAAGAGGAGAAGAGGATGAAGAAGAGGAAGAAGAAGGAAGAAAAGGAGGAGAAAAAAGAAAAAGAGGAGGAGGAGGAAGAGAAGAAGGAGGAGGAGAAGAAGAGGAGGAGGAGGAGGAGGAGGAGGAGGAGGAGGAGAAGAAGAAGAAGAAGAAGAAGAAGAAGAAGAAGAAGAAGAAGAAGAAGAAGAAGAAGAAG